>NC_132942.1:22387500-22629500 GCF_034638445.1 Ciconia boyciana
CTCTGCTGTCATTTTGGTTAGTGAATTGACCTGTGACTTTTGAAAATGTCAGTATTGCACTGTAACTTAATGTTGATTTTGGCAGATACGAACAAATGTAGAAAAACAGCATTTCCTGAAGCAGAGCACAGTGCAGGTAGTAATTAGAAATGGTCCTGGGGAGCACCATTGTGCTTCACCATTGCGGGTATTACTGCAAGGGGATGTCACAGCTGGCTGGGGAATCATTCTCACAAGCCCCACTGAACTAAAAGCAAAATGTTGGTGTTACAATTTATTCATTGCAGTGAACTTTTTTCTCTAGGTGCTACTAGCAATGCATGCAAACGTTGAAGATCGGGGGAATAAAGGAGACATAACTCCCTTAATGGCAGCTGCCAGCGGAGGCTATGTAGATATTGTTAAACTTCTCCTTGTTCATTGTGCAGACGTCAACGCACAGTCTTCAACAGGTAACTGGGAAGCAGGGACACAAAGAATTAGTAAGACTGTTACATAAGATGTGCAGCTGTTCTGGAGATCTGTGTTTATGTCAGATAATTTCATTCACAAGATAACGTGACAGGAACTATTAAGAATAGGCCAGATACATAGCAGATGTGTTCAGAGTCTTACCTGACCATTATTGAAGATTGTTTTTAATATAAACTGTAATGGAAAGCACTTTTCCTGTGAAAACCACTGTGGTGTTAGATGACCACAGTGATGAAGTTTAGTTTTTCTCATCTGTATAATCCAAAATTACCCAGTAAGAAGACCATGGGACACACCTGGTCAAGAGCAGTTATTTCGGTCTACTGCTTTTTACCAAAGAGGAGGTACAATTCTTTGAGCATTGAATGTTGTGTACATTGCTGATGCTTGACTACAGCTTAACTAATCTTACTGAGAGTATTAACTTGCAGTTGGATTCTGCTAATAGTAAGATAAAATTTAAACTTTTTAAAAATATGAACAAAGTCAGGTGTCTGAACTATGAAACATTTTTGTCTTGATGTTTAGCCATATTAAGCAAAATGTACCCTAAAATTGACTGTAGCATTTAAAACATGAGCCATATATGACTGTCTGTCACTTACAGTACCAGAGTTTTAAATTATAAATTTATTTTCATCCAGCCAGTAAAAGTTTTTTTTAAGGGATTAGAGGATACAGTCTTAGGCAAAAAACCGCACCCCCCCCCTCACCCAAGCTCTACAGTGAGCATGAAAATTACTCATTATCTTTTTGTGTATGTATTTGATCTCTCTTTGTGTGCTGAAGTAGGAAACATAATAATCAAAGAAAAAAAAATCCTGATTTGTAATATTGGTGTAGCATTAAAACTCTCTCACATTATAGTTGTGTTGGGATTTTATACCCAGCCTGAAATTATTGGCTGGAGTGACATTGCTGTGCAGTAAAAGGCTGCTGCTAGTGATGTACTTGGTTTTGTTCAGAGCTGTTAAAACTAATTTCCTTTCCTGCATTAGGAGTGGGTGATGGAAAGGGCTTACATGTAAACTACTTCTTCTCTGCAGGGAACACAGCTCTCACTTATGCTTGTGCTGGGGGCTTTGTTGACATAGTGAAGGTGCTATTGAAAGCCGGTGCTAATATAGAAGACCACAATGAGAATGGGCATACCCCCTTAATGGAAGCAGCCAGTGCAGGTCATGTTGAGGTTGCAAGAGTATTGCTGGAATATGGTGCAGGAATCAACACTCACTCCAACGAGTTCAAAGAAAGTGCACTTACACTTGCGTGCTATAAAGGTATTGTCTCTTGCCTTGTTTTGTGTTTTTGTTTAAATGCATTTGCTAGGATCTATCTAACTAAAGCTTCCAGCCGTAATTTGAATATTTTCTTAAGAGTTTTGGAATACTGGATTTTGGTTTTAAACTCGATGTCAGGAAATGTTCATCCATGGTGTAGTGGTATTAAGCCTGTCTACTTGTGTTCAAATGTGGTGGACATGTATTTGATATGTTGCAGATGAAAACTTGTGACTGGCTGCATCCAAACTTGTGCTTTGACACACCACCACTCTCCTCTTCCCCCACTACCGCATTCTCCATTTCATTCAGATTCCCCATACCAACTATCTGCAAGTTCTGAAAACATCTCTGTTAGTTCTTACGAAAATGTGAAGTTAGAACAAATGTTCCTGGAATACCTGATGGGGTGAAAATTATAGTATTATTACTGCATGCTTTTCCTTCACTGTAATTTTGGAGGATGTCTATGAATTGTTATCTGTTATGGACTTTTGACTTAATTTGTTTTGCTATTTAAAGTTTATGTATAAAGTAACTTAGTGCAATGGTACGCCAATGTGCTTCCAAGTTTTTTTAATCCAAAAACCTTTGTAAAATTTCCAACAATTGTTTTTCTCCTAATAGGAGGAGGTTAATAGAAGTTTATCTCCTTAAAGAAGGATAAGGATTATTGTCATAGTAACCTCTATTGGCATAGAGGTTTTTCCTCTGTGGTTAGAATTGGAGGATACATACTATGTATAACCCATCTGAAAAATTTGCGTCTGGATTTGTCATTGATTTCCTTTGATATTTGCAGAGAAATTTCAGTAATAGTACTCCTGGGTATGTTGGAGGGGCATTCTTGTTTCTTGTGACCTAAGACTTAATAGAGTGATGTAATACAAGATCTTAATTGACTAGAGATTTTGGCAAGATGGTTGAGCTACCTTGTTTTCCTATCAGTTTATGTAAAACTAAGTCTTGGAGGAGGAGAGGATAAAATGTGTAACTTGTAAGGGACAAATTCTAAAATGACAGAAGCCATAATAGAGTTGAAAACAAGTATTGGTAAAGTTCAGTAGAAGCTTTTAAAAATAGTGTCAGATACACACATTATGTCATATTATGTTATCTTAGTTCTCAGAAATATGTCTGTGGATGCTACGATTAAAAAGCTTAACTTTAAGTTCTACATGGACTTATGTCTAAAAGATAATCCCCCCACTGTATGCTGCCTTGGAGCACCTAAATGATATGTCACTATACAGTCAAATAAGGAATAAGCACAGTCTTTTATAGCTTGAAGTCACAAGGAAAGATTCCTGTTGTGTAAACATGAATTAGAGGTCTGTCTTCATCTCATAGTTGGGCAGTATCTTTGGGAAAGACTGTCTAAAGTCTGGCTGTCCATTTTGCATTGATATTTTTTAGAGTACTTTAAAAAGAGCAGGTTTGCGAATTATAACTTGTAAAAATTGTAATAGCAAACTATGAAAATCTAAATTATTTTATTAAGTGTATTGTCTATACTACTAAAAGTTTACAATATTAAATGCTTATTTGTTTTGATCTGTTTCATTTGAAGGCCATTTAGATATGGTTCGTTTTTTGCTTGAAGCTGGAGCTGATCAAGAGCATAAAACAGATGAGATGCACACGGCACTTATGGAGGCCTGCATGGTAAATAGCCTTTATTTGTACTGCTCCCTTTTCAATGAGAGAGGAATAAAAGAGATGATAAAATAAAGTGAGCCTTTGTTAACAAGCTGTTTTGGGTCTGCAAGTGAATGCGTGTTAGTTTTTTATCGTAAGAAAGCCTTTACTATAGTTAGCACAGGTAGCCAGCTTCTCAGTCTAATTTGTCATAGGGAAAAATTATTCTAATTTTTGGGGGTGTGATGTGTTGTTTTAAATGCTCCCTATGTGGAGTGTAGGGGTAACTAATCTGCAGTGCAGTAAAGTAGTAGGTTGAGCCCAAGTCACTGTTTCTTTTGCAGCGTTAGAGTTAGTTTTCCACCTTTGTCTTTACAAATAAAGTGTTTCAGATGATCATGGTATGAGCCTTCCAGAAGTGCACTGAGTTGGATGACTAATGCATTACACTTGTCCTTTCACACTACTGCAGGAAGAGTTTTGCATGTAGAGATGGTTTGCTCTCTTCTAGGTTTCTTTAAATGGTGCTGTGAGGTTTTTCTTTTGAAAATGGTAGGTCAAAAGTAGTGTAGTTCTTAGTTCTTGGGCAACTCATATAATTTCAAAGCAGCCATTGAGGACAAACTTCGCTTTCCAAGAGGGAAATAATAAAGATTGTGCTATTGTGTCAAAAGCATATCTGCAACCACTTGTGTCCAGATATAGGTGACCTTTTATCTATTCTTCAAGCTGAGGAACTTCTTTGAAGAAAGAACAGAGTGTGTTTTTATTGGAAGCACAGCGAATGGAGGAAAATTGAATTTGCTCCCAGTAGCCTATAATCCTTAGAAGATAGGCTGCAATGTTCCTCCAGTTGTCTGAGAGCTGGAGGATCAAGTGTTCTTTTAGTGCAGTTGTGAGGTGGTGATGCAAGTGACCAAGGTCGGATTATAATGTCTCAAGCTGTGTTGAAGTCTTCTGATAGTGAGATGGTAATAGTATCCGTGAATAGTCTTCCCTGTATGAGAGCTTAGTGCCAATAAGGAATTCAGAAGGACGCAGTTGCAGTGGGTGGATGCTGTCACCTAAAGGAGATTGCAAAATGACTGCAAACTAAATGTTTTAATCAGCCCACTGTTCTGTTTAGGTTTTGTTACTGGTTTTTTTTTGGGGGGGGGGGTGGGGGTGTGTGTGTGTGTTTTGTCTTTTTTTTTTATTATTTTTTGTTGCTTTCATGGTGGTACACTCTGAGCACTGGGTTGACTTGGAGGCTATGAAGCGTCTTGCTTGGGGAAGATAAAGCTGTGTGGGTTGCCTGCACGTTTTTAGCTCTTGAATGTTTCAGACTAGTTTGCAGTACAGAGTGTGTATTGACCTTTAAAAGCAGCAGAGAGGAAATTGATCCTTTGAAGTCCCAACTCCAAGTCGAATGATGGAGTTTGTTCTTGTTATCTTTTGGCTTGCACCCTTGCAGAAGGGAACCATTCCACCAAATTATTGTGACTTTTCCCAGTTTTCATGGTTTTCCAGCTAATGAATGCTACAAATACAGGAAGCTTGAGATGTCTGGTCTCTGATCACCAATTATATTGTAAGTGCCTCTGAGTTTTAGTATGTTTTGGTCAAGACAGAGTGCCACACCTAAGATAATGCCTTTAGTTAGATGAGGTAGGTGGTTGTTGACTTTTAGCCAGCTTCTCCGAGAACAGCAGCCTGTCTTTAATTTACAGACTTGATTGCTGTCAATCTCAGGTTACTTACTACCTGCTACGTGGTCAACTTAAAGACAAGTTTTGACAAGAGTTGTGTGTTAGATAACCCTCTTGCCCCCTTTTCTATAGTTCTGTGTTAGCTGTTTGAGTTACTGTCTGACAATGCTGTTGAGATCAGAATGGGGAACTGACAGTTCACTTGAGGTTGCTGTTCTTAATACATAAGTTATTTAATTTTGGGAATTAGTGGAATTCTTAGCTTTATAACTTTATAAATCACCCCTTGGTATCAGTGCCCTAGCCTGGACAGCTCTGGCTTGAACCTTGGGCAGAGAGGTCTTCTAATGTCTTTTTTTTTTTTTCTCTTTAGTGTTGCCCAACTTTATTTAGATTTCCTTCCAAGGACCCAACATAAAAACATCTGCTATTTGCCACAGAAATAGGCCCTTTTAATGTCTTCCTCAGGAAGAAGTATTCTTTAGTTCTCTAGCAAAATCTGTCAGCATGCATTGGGGCTAGTTAAAGAATTAATCCAGCTTAACTGTCAAATCCCAGGAGAACACTGTGTCAGGACACAGGGCTCTAAATCATCAAAGCTGGCTGACAGTTTACTCCTTCTGGAAGAACCCCATATTTCTTTGGATGGCAGATGGAGTGACCAAGGTGATACACCTATTACCTATGCACCTGCAGTATGCAAGGCAGCACGTGGTTTTCTCTCCACTGAGAGACACAAAGAGCATGCTTCGATTCAAGTCTTTTACTTGGAGTTCCCTTTCCATCCTTAGCTTATGCTATTAATTGTGTATGCTGAAGAAAGGTCTAGTATGGAACATCCTCTGATTAGACCCTCAGACCTTCTATATCTCCCTGAGCACACTTTGCATGACTTGAACCTTCCCCCATCATTAGGTGTAGTTTGTAATCAGTTTCAGTTTTCCAAGATCTCTTCTCCAAGTTGTTCCACAAATTTGGGTCCCAGTTTCTTAAGTTATGTGGGAGGGAGAAACCGTGTGAGTGTTTCTTCTTTCCTAATGCCAAAACTTCTTTACGTTTTCCCCTTTTCAGAGGTATTGTGGCTCTCTACAAACCACACCTTAGGTGAAACATGGATTTTTGGTACTGGGTCTATTTCAAGTAACTTTTGAGGAGTTTAGTAATAGTTTTTTGAGAAGCTGACAGCTGCATTTATATGCTTTGATTGGTAAGGGCTCAAACAGACTGCTCTGGCAATCCTAATTCTCTTCCCTCTGTGGCAAAGATTGCTTCATCCCAAGGCACTTTTCAGTCTCCTCTAAGACTTATCTGAGTTTTCCCTCCTCCTTGTAACCCACTTCAGTTTCTCTGCAGGTATCTTTCCCAGGATCTGGAAACTGCCAGTTGGAGCTTTTTGGTCTGCAGAAGTCATGAATCAACTACAAAGAAAAAGAAAATCTTTTTCCCCGATGCTTTTTTTGGGGGGTTTAGTCATGGAGTGGGTTTATTACTTATAGTACTTGTTTGCTATCTCTATTACTTTTGTGTCCCAGGTATTTTGCTGGATATTGAAGAAAGTCTTATCCCATAATTCTTTCCCTACTCCCCCAAGAAAGAGAAGAAAAAAAAAGCCAAACAAAAAAACCCCCAACATCAACATACATCTAGCTCTGTTTTTCCTCATGCATTTAAACTTAACTTAGATGTAGGTGGAAACCTAAATGTCAGTTTAATCCAAGTATTACCATAACTATGTCATAAATTGATCCATCGTAAGTAAAAAGACCGTGTCTTTGTAGGATCATTTTCAGACCTAGTATGATAGTGGTTGCAACTACACTATCAAGTGACTTCAACTGTTTCTGATTCTTGTGTTCGCCTTTGTTTTGTAGGATGGACACGTAGAAGTGGCACGCTTGCTTTTAGACAGTGGTGCTCAAGTGAATATGCCTGCAGATTCATTTGAATCTCCACTCACTCTGGCTGCCTGTGGTGGACATGTGGAGCTAGCAGCTCTTCTGATTGAAAGGGGAGCTAACCTGGAGGAAGTTAATGATGAAGGTTATACTCCTCTAATGGAAGCTTCCCGGGAAGGCCATGAAGAGATGGTAGCCTTGCTGCTGGCACAAGGTGAGATCAATGTTGTTTCTTGAGTGTTCATTATGAAGAATGTAGCGTTGACCACTTGCCATTAGGTATTCTGTGCAAATTCCTCTGATGTAGTGTGTGGCTGTCACTGATCATTGCTGTAATTACAGAGCAAAGCTAAAACACACAAACTGTGGATGTGATGAGCATTCACCTTCATACCCTGTTTCTGATCAGTTAAAGTAACAGCTATTTTGTTTCCTAGGGGCAAATATAAATGCACAGACAGAAGAAACGCAGGAAACCGCTCTTACTCTGGCATGTTGTGGAGGGTTTTCTGAAGTAGCTGACTTCCTTATTAAGGCAGGAGCTGATATAGAACTTGGTTGCTCAACACCTTTGATGGAAGCTGCTCAAGAGGGTCATCTTGAATTGGTGAAATACTTGCTGGCAGCAGGTATGTGTACAGTGGAAATGATGTAGCCCACAGATATTATAGACTTGATGTTCTATATGACTTAGAAGATACATGAGCTTGATGGTGGCAGTGTTGTAACAAGAAACTATATTCTGAGATACCTTAGCAAGAAGAAAAAAGCATACATTACACCTTAATATTGTTTGATACTGTTAACAGAGGAAAGTACCTCATGGAGCACTGGATTCTGTTGCATATCTGAAAAACATCAGTGTTCATTAGGAACATTGTTTCCAGCTAACTGCATTTAGGACAACAGATAATGCTTGTTTTTATATGCTACTCATGCTTTGATGGAGCCTGATTATCTGCAGTCAGTCTCCCTGAATAACCAGTACTTCAGGAATTGTGCCCTGGGAAATAACGTGCAAGACAGATTCTGGAATGTGCTGAATTTCTGTGATGAATGAGTTTTACTACTACATTATACAGTTGTAAAAATTAAATCTTGCTGGAGTTGGGGGGAAATGACCCTTCAATGTTCATCTGTCAGTTTAAAGTTGGTAGAGACTAAATTGTAGTAATAAGACTTAAAATAATAAATAAAAAGGAGCTGCATTTTGGAAGTCTTCCTTGTTATGGGAGGTGATTTATTTGTATGCTCTCTTCTAAGAATAAGCATAAAATTGTCTGGATTTGTAATTCTAGAAAGTAATGCTCCCTGCTCATCGAGGGACAGTAACAACTGTGTCTCTTTGTGCAGTGGTACCAGCATGTGACACTCGTCAACAGCTCACTTGGAATGCTGCTTGCACTTCACTTCTGATAATGTAGAAAGTTAATTGAGGAGCCTTGTTTTGGCATCAGGGAGTCTCTAAATATATCTCACACCTTGGAAATAAGAAAATGGCTAATCACATTGGCTTTTTTTTTAAGAATAATGCATTATATAGCAAGAATCATGCATAGTTTTCCTGTAGCTGGCATATATGAAGCTAGTCAAATTATTTCAACAAAATGGTTTTAAAGCAAATTATTTTAAAAAGCAGGGAAGAAATGAAATTTGTAGAAGTGTATAGTCTTGTAGTATTAGTACTAATTCAATAACATGCATTTTGTCTGTTTTTCCTTGGCATGCAGCTCCCTGTCAAATGCATAGTCCAGATAACTGTCTGGATTCACTTTTATTTGTTGTAACAACTGAAATCTTCATTGCTGTAGAGGGAATGCAGGAATAAATGAGCATATAGGTTTAAGTGCTTAGGTTGCCAGTCATGCCTTTTCCAAGCCTTTGCTTATCCCTTCTCCTCAGAGTATTTTTACTGTGAGAGCAATTTTTACCATGAGAGCAATGCCCTTGGGCTGTGGAAGCTGTTGGTCAGTAGGTTATAGCTGTTGTCACGGATAAATTGCCTTGATTTTCGTGTTTGTCTGATATTAAATACTTGATAAGGAGATGTCCAATAAAAAAACCTGCATGTTCTGTTTCTAGGAGCTAATGTTCATGCCACCACAGCGACAGGAGATACCGCTTTGACCTATGCCTGTGAAAATGGACATACTGATGTTGCAGATGTGTTGCTTCAAGCTGGTGCTGATTTGGTAAGGCTTTTGCTGCATCTTGTGGGGAAAGTACTTTGGTTTCAAACTGCATGCCAAAGCTTATATGCTTATAGAGCAGGAAGATAATTTTAGCAATTGAGATTCATATATGGGTGTGAAAAGAGGCATGAAATAAACTTTTTTAAAAAAGCCTGCATATTCTGTTTGATCTAAAAAACAAAAATTCTTATGGGGTAATCTTTCATCCATTAAGTGAAAAGTTTTAGCTATAGCTTATACTTGTGGCAGTTGATTATTTCAGTTTAATCCATAAGTTTTAATTGTTTAGCAGGATATATTTCTGCGTTGCCTTTATTCATTATGCTATTTTATTATTCCCAAACTCTTGTGGATTAGAGTTTACCTGCTCCACTGCTCTGAATTTAAAATGTTTTAATATTAGGAGCTACTACTTCTCTATTTTAGTGTTAGTTTCTGAACACTGTATCTCAGCTTTTTAAAAGTACAACGCAAAAAACCCGAAACTAAGCAACGCCTTTAAGTGACCAGCATAATATGATCTTTTTTCTTTGTTCCAGAACTCTTTTCTTTCTTGTAACTCTTGGTTTTAGCATATTGCTTTCACAGTGTTTATTTTCTGTAATGCATTTAATCATAACTAAGTTGTTTACATAATTGTCTTGACTTTATTATGTACTGGGAGACCTAAAACTGCCTCTTCATCACCTACAGGGATGTTTGGTTTTGGCTTTTAAGCAGTAAAAAGCAATTCATACATTAGTCTCCTAAAGGAGTTTAGGAGCCTTATGTCTAATAAGGCATAAGCAGGGAAGATTGTTATTTTGGTTGTGTTTTTGTTTTTTCTCCCATTGCTTTCCTTTCTTTTTCCACACTCTTTGCTTGTGTGTTGTTTTTTTTTTTTTGTTTGGGGAAGGGGTTGGGGTTTTGGTTGGATATTTTAGGGTTTTTTGTTCCTTTTAAATAATAAGAATGCCAGAAAAGTTTATCATTGAACCTGATAATTCAACATCCTAATGAGTCTTAACTGAAGTATTTTATTTCTTTAAGTTTATATTTACAAATATAAATAAATTAATGCTGTAATTGTGAATTAATAATACTTCCACTCTTCTTTGTGAATATACTTTTTTCAGGCTTTATTAATTCTTCTGCAGTAAAGTTCTGCTTCATATGTTCCTATCAGGGAGGAAGGTCATGTTCGTGGGGGTATGTGTGTGTTTGTGGGTTTTTTGGCACACCTGTTGCACTTTGCTCAAATCAGTGTTGGGTACTGAGCATCAGCCAGTTTAGTAGAGGCAGGATAGGTTTTGGGGGTTTTATTGGGTATTTAAAAAAATATTTAAGTACTTGGTTATAAAAAGGTATAATCCATGAAGTATCTCATAGTGAGGAGCAAAGCCTGAAACAAAAAAATATAAATTGCTATGCATAAGCTTTTAAAAACATGCAAGGGTTGCAGCTTAAATATCACTTCAGATTATTAGAGTTGTGTCATTTTTATTTTTTTTTCCTCTCATCACTAAGGTGAGCAGTGCTGGTGGCCTTTAGCATCTAGTTCTAATAAGTACTGCTGAGAAAAAGCTCATGCCTTTCTAAAGTAAAGTTTTATTTTACTGTGTTTGCTTGTACTGCCGATCAAAATGGGGAGCTGTCAGGAAAACATATAGTAAGGAAGCAAAGGAAAATTGCACATGAAAGAGACCTGCTGTATAAATCTACCAGTTTTGAATTTTGACTGTAAGTAAATGGGGAAATGCCTGCAAAACTACAGTGATGTTTACGGCAGGTGCCTCGGGTTTGGAGCAGTTTTGGTTCAAACCTCTGTGTTGCTTTGCTTTATTAGAAATTGTAAGCTCTTTTGAATAAATTGGTTATCTTTGTAATTGTTCTGAGGAAGGTTTCTGAAGTGTGTTGCCTTAACTGCTGGAGTATGAAAAAGCTTCTTTGGCAGCACCATGGGAGATTATTTTTGTAGATTTCAATTTTCATTAGTAATTTAAATTAGGTTAGATGATTTCACCAAGTTATCCCAGGAAGTCTGTGGTGGAGTAGGGAGTCAAATGCAGATCTGGACTTAGACCTCTGGTCGGTCTGCCTTCATTTGTCTAGCTAATTTTGCTCTCCTTATGGTCTTCAGACTCAGCAAATGAAAATACATCTCCAGTTGCTTTTCTTTCTTTCCTTTTTCATCCTGCATCTTCAGTCTTTCCTGAGATTGCTTTCACTGATGTTTCATTGTTTTCCAGAAACCTTCTTTATACCTGAGATTTATATCAGTCACTGAGGAGCTGGACATACAACATCTTACCCTGTTGTGGAGCAGTCCTTTTTGAGGAAAATACTGGTTATGTCTTAAACAGTAAAATAAAACAGGGCTGAGGGCTGTTCTCTGATTGCAGGGACAAATGGCACCCACTGAACCCATCCATGCTGTGCAGCACTGGGCCTGGCAGGTCACTGAGCCTGGTGCTGTGCCCCTGTGTCTGTAAGAATGTCAGTGGCTACACTGCAGCCCACCAGAGTGGTGTTTTCATAATGCTATACTGGGAGCATACACTGGATACCCCTGGGTTGTGGGATGAGGTCTTGAAGGGGTTCTTGAGGGTGCAGGGGTAAGTGGAGACTTAACTTGATGTCACGTTTTCCATGCCGCCTGTTGGAAACAGTCCCTGGTGACCTTCTTCCCCTGTGATTCTTGACAGGGCCAGCACTGTGCCAGGGAGGCTGCAAAGGAATAAGCAGTGTGAATGACCAGTTATCCCATGCCTAAGCTTGTCTCCTGGCCCTGTTTTATTTACCTGTAGAGATGTAGCCACTGCTGGATTTTGCTGTTGTTACTTTTTTGTTTTGTCAGTCACCTGCATATTCTGTTTTCTTCCAGACCAGGAAGGCAAGGAGCATAGCTTTTGAGGATTTTTCTTCTCCCTGATTCTAGATTGAGGAAAGAAAGTTGATATTTCTTCCCCAAATGCTCTTGAGTTAAAGGAACAATAAACACTGGCTGTCAAGATCTGTTGCAATCAGTTCTCCCATTTCTTCCTAATTCAGAGCCTTTATTCCATGATTTGGAAAGTGTATAATGTACTTTAAGACCTCAGATCTTTCCTGGCTTCTCAGGTCTCTCCTCAGTTGCCAGGAGGTCAGGACTGAGTGGGATTTGAGGTGCAGACTTTGAGACTGCAGGTGTGAAGTGGAGCCTGTTTTGTGCTGGGTTAGCCAAATCGGCAGGAGATGTTTCTGTCGGGGGGATTCCTGTATTGTGCTCATTAAAAACTGAAGTCTTCCAACTTTGCTGAAGTTACCCAACTCACTCTACTGAACTGATTCTTGTGTGTTGCTCATGTCCAGTTGGGGTTTTCTCAATCTCAAAATAGAACCTTGAGCTAAAGTTTGAACATGTTTTATGATGAGGGTGGTGAGACACTGGGACAGGTTGCCCAGAGGAGTTGTGGATGCCCCATCTTTGGAAAAGTTCAAGGTCAGGTTGGATGGGGCTTTGGGCAACCTGATCTAGTGGAAGATGTCCCTGCCCATGGCAAGGGGGTGGACTAGATTGTCTTTGAAGGTCCCATCCAACCCAAACCGTTCTATGATCATTATATGATAAGTGATTCTAGTCCCCGTAGAATTTTGTCTGAACTGGGAACGATTATTACCACCACGCCTCAGCACAAAAAGGCTGTTATTCTTGCAAGTAGAAAATGGGAACAATTGCTTTTCAGGGACTGATCCTCTGGCCTAGATATCAAATACGCAATTCAGTTCAAGAATCAGTGAAGACCTTGAGAGCTCTGTTAGATTTATTAAGGAATGTGGCTTTATAAGAACCAGGAGAACGTAAAAGGAAAAGAGGGCTGAGGTGAACTTTCTTTGGTTTGTGGTTAATTTTTCCTTTAAAACTCTGCAGTGGGAAGTTATGCTAGAAACAAACAGTGTCAGAATACATGCTCATCTGTTTCTGTCTGTTGGAGAGCTGCTCAGTTGTGTATGGTATTTTGATGAATTTGTATCTCCTTGTGACTAATTGTTTATGAAGTCTGGCTTGTTAGCAATTACTCTGCTTTTCTGATGCCCTTCTTTAAGGGATCTGTCTTTTCCATGTCCTTACAAAATCTGTAGCAAAACTAGCTTGGCAGGCCTACACCTTTCCTTGTTATGTATACATTTTGAAATCAGCTTGCTTTTGCCAGGTATATGAATGACTTAATATGAGGCACATCTGAAGACTTCAGCCTGTGATCCCATCTGTGCCTTAGTTGCATTCTAGTTCCTTTATCGCCTGCAGGACTAGAGACTTTCAGGGTCTTAGTCTGAGCTCCTGCCACTGGACCAAATGTAAATTTTACTTGTTTACAAACTTCTTTATTGGGGACAAAACACCTACTTTAGATTTTGTGATTAATAGGAGTAAAATTTTGGAGATTAGAACTCAGAAAAAATGCTTTTATCAAATCGTATTTCAAAGTGGTGGTATGGTTTAATAGCTTCAGGAAGAAAAAAAGCAGCACTTCAGTAATACAGTTATTTACCTGTATGGCAAGGATTTGTCTAATCTCAAAGGTGAGATTACACAAAGGTTTCTTTTTCCTATGAGTTCTCTTTCTTTTTTCTTCTTTGTGTCTTTACTAACAGTTACGTTCATCTCAAAGCTTGTATAAAGACATGCGTGGTGCATGTATGTTCCCACAGGAACTAGGTTAAGGACTGTAAAGCTCACAGAGAGTATTGGTGATATTTAATGAGAGGTAATATCCTGCTTTTAAGCTGTATATCTTTATATAAACTAAAAGTGCCTGTTTGGGATGCCTGTTCCTTTTTAATGTAGAATCAGACCTGGATGAAATGCTGCATGCTGGAGATTCCAGTCTTCTTTTTGAAAGCGAGACTGCTCTTGACAAGGTGGTTGCATCTTTGCCTATTTCAGTGTAGGTGAAAACAAGAAAGAGATTGTTCTTTTTTGGACAGCGAGAAGATCTCAGCTTTCCTCAGCTGGGAAGTACAGAAAAGAGTTTTAAATTGAGATTTTCTAATCTGGGCTGCCTTGCAGCTGTACGTGAGGCTCTGCTGCATGGGAGAGTTGATCTAGTGATGGAGTTTACCTTTCTACTACAAGATATATGGGTGCTTTTATGCTGAAATTGAGAGATGGAAGAGAACCCCTGAGGGCAGCTTCATCCTTGCATTCTTCTCATTTTACACTGTCAAGCTCTCCCTAAAGCTCTCTATATTTGTTGAAATTCCACACGTGGCTTTCCTTAAAAGACTAAAACTGGCTACCTGGCATCCACATAATTCCAGTTGCAAAAACAAACAAACAAACAAAAAAAACCCAACCAAAAAACCCAACAAACCAAAACAGGCATGCCAAACTATCTCTCGATTCTTCCCCAATGACAAAATATTTTTAGACAGATGTTTTTGTCATTGCAGAGGTCATTGCTTTGCCTTCAGCTGATAACATCCCTCACACTAATGTGGCTCCTTAATTAGAAACTCGCTTTCCTTTATGTATATGACACTGCATGTTTCATGCAGTGTGCATAAGGCAGCATTTAAACATCTACAAAAGTAGCCAATACTTTACGAATTTGAATGAAATCATGCTGGAGATAGCTATGTTGTCATTACAGTGAGGAATCTGAGAAGTTATGTTTTTCCATACTATTTCTTGAACCATTAGGGGAAGGTCAAGGATTTCAGGTCTTTTTAGACTTGGCCCTCAGTCTTCTACAAATAAAGCAAAAGGTTATAGGACATGTGAAGCTAATTTTTATAGTTAACACCTTTTGGATGTTGTGTTGCAGTCTCTAGATGGTGCAAAGTACAATGAAATCCTCTCTTTTGCCACTAGTGAACAAAAAGCCACCTTGTATTTAACAAGATGCTGCGTATGACCTTTGTGCTCTCTTCATGAATCTGAATGGCTTGTGGTAGGGGTCTTAACTGGTGAGAGCTGCATTGCTTGGTCTTACCTTTGTGCTTGCTTGCCTAATTCCAGCAAAACAAAGTTTTCAGCTGGTGGATCTGATCCATTGAAGTTCGCATTCCAGGTCTTCATGACCAAGAACAAACTTTATTTGTAGAACAAGAGCCGTGAGTTCTTCTTTTTCCTTCCGCAGGACAAGCAGGAGGACTTAAAGAAGACTATTTTGGAGGGCATAGAGCCGGGCAAGCATCAGGTGAGGTTGGACTTTGATGCTTGTAAGCTGCAGCCTCAGGATATATGCTAAGGAGAAGCATGGCTTTAAGGCATCTAAATTTCTTCAGAAATACAAAGACTCACTGTGTAGACAGACATGTCATCTTTGTCCTGCATTTTCCCTTCTGTTGGGTTTTCTGAAACCCTATTTTTAAAAAACAGTATCTCAACCTTCACAAATGCAGGAGGTTATCTCATTGAGTCTATTAGCACAAGTAGTTAAAGCTGTTACTACATATTTAGCTTCCTGTAAGGTCTTCCCTTTTCAGATACTTACTTTAAACTAGAGGCCTAGTTGAGTTTTTAGGTGCTTCTGAAATACTGGTTTACTACATATCTCAGGAAAGTTATCTGGGACAATTAGGTTGGTGACTGCTAGAATACTGTATCTCGTGATAGGAGTTCAGTCTCGAAAATTAGCAAAGTGGCATAGTGTTAAGAACTGTATTATTTGGCTATTGTCTTGCATCAAAAACTTTGTCTAAATCATTTTGCTTAGAACAACATTTAGATTTCCGTTAAATATTCACTGTTGTCATGGATGAGAGAGGCTTGTTAAAGAATCAAAGAGAGCAGTTGGACCTTTACTTTGAAAATGCAGATTTTGTTCTAGAACTTTTAAATAACATATGACATTGGAAACAAACTTGAAAAAAATATCCTAGTGAATAATACTTGCCAACCATGAATACTTGTGAACCAAAGGGGGGAGGGGGGAAGCCCTTATGTAACTGATGTTGGAATTACCTGAAATGAAGAACTCAAAATCAAGAATAAAAAAAAAATCGATGACTGTCATAAGATGCTTCTGATGGCACTGCTTTTGCTCTGCTCTCTGAAGTATTGATTTATCTAGAAAGGAAATAATTATTACTGACTGGATTCTCATCTCTTTTTTGAGTCCCAGTGCAAAAGGTGCAGATAATGTAAACTCTTACCTGATTTGGGTAATACTCTTGCTTTTCCCTTCCTTTCTATCTGATACCCAAACCTACAGAAAATTCTTCTCAGGCGTTCTTTCTATTCAAGCAGAATTAGCAGGAGAGCACATCACTCAAGTGTTTAGAGAATGGCTTTTCTAGTCAAAGCTGGCATATGTGTGGCATATGTGGCATACCTCTTTCTGATCACACTAACTGCAATATTTCTCAGGATTGGAGCAGTGAAGAGACAGAATACTGTGCTAAGTCCTACTGTGCAGATAGCTGGGGAAATTGTCTTTGGAGATGAGTATTCCTTGCTAGTTTTTGTTCTTATAAGCATTTGCATGTACTTCATATTAATGCAAGGAAGAAATGCATTGGAAAGCTGATGGGGGATGCTTTTGGACAGCTTTCATGTTCTCTGTCCTGATCTTGATCACCTACTGCAGCTAAAAAAAAAAAATCTTTGAAATTTATGGCCATTCCAGGTAAAAGAAAGGATGTGAGTAGACAGAGGCACTGCACTGGCTCAGCTTCTTATTTTGGTTTGTTCTAGATGTATTCCCTTAAAGCATGAGTTGGTGCTATCTGCTAGCCTTTATTAGAGCTAAATAGAGTGCTGAAAACATAGAATTAATTTCATCTTAAAGTAAAATGCATTTTTATGTTCCGATGTGAAAAATACCATCAAAATACAATAACTTTTGAAGATCTACAGCAGGTGGGCACACAAATGGTTTAGTTTGTCTGGACTGATGATGTGTATGGTACTGCAAGTATTTGAAGTGTGTAATAGTTGAGGATCAAGTTCTGCCTGCTTGATGAAGTGGCAGTTGGTTAAACTGGGCAGAATAACTGCATTGCATTTAAATGAGGAAGCCTCCTGACATCCATGTTTAAGACTTCAACAGTGAAGTCTGTTAGGAATAGACAATGTTGCAGATAATGATATCTTATTGCTAGTTATCTGAAATGCTACATTCGAATGCAATATAGGATGGCCTTTCACTATCTTGAATATGGCTAAGATGACCTAAAATAAATTTTGCTTCTTGCCATCTTTGCTGTTGCATCAATGGGGATTTAGAAACGTGTATTAAATTGTTTGGGCAGTAATGTTCTGGTCCTGCTCAGTGACTGAAGTGGTGTTCGATAGTTCTTTGCATCCATAGCTGCTTTGTGAGTGATTTTCTGGCAGTACCAGGGGTTTACTGTGCGTAAGGCAAACAGCAGCATCTGGCTTTTTATGATCTGTTGGCAGCGGCTGAGGAAGGAAAAACTATGCCAAATACCGGAGTAAGCATCAGAGCTCAAGGGCATGCTACTAATTCTTGCACACCATAGGGCCACATACTAACATAATTAGCTTTACGTGTCCTGCAAATATTTGACATGCAGACAATCCAAAAGCATGCATATATTTATTGACAGCTAAGCAATCATTTGCCCTGGGAGTGGAATCGACTTAAAAAAAAAAAAAAGAGGTGACTTCAGTAAGTCTGTAAGGCTTCTTATCTGCCTGTGTGCACTTATGCATTATACTACTAAGTAAGCAAAGAAATCAGAGCACTAATGTGGAGTTTAAAATGTTTGTTAAAGCAGTGTACAATAATACAAAGTTCTTATGAAGGCACAGGAGCAGAGTGTTTCCACTCTTTCCAAAGTACATAGCAGAGGGGTAGTGTAACCCCCATTATGGCAAAAGGTTGATTTGTATTTTCTGCACGGGGTCAGTGTCCAATAGAAGATCCAGTCAAGAGATTTTTCTCAAGTGTATGAACAGAAAGCTAACTTAAGGTGCAGCTTGCAACCAAAGCAAGCCATATGTCAAAGGACATATGCAAGTTTTCAGGAATACTGAAACTATGGGAAGGAGTTGTTTTTTCCTGTCAAATCTATTCTTGTCCTTTTATATTTGTATATAGTGGTATCATCCACTGTCAGTACTAAATGTTAACTTTCACTGTCAGATATACATGCAATTCCAGAAGTAAATAGTGAATTTAGAATTTGGCTTCCCAGATATTTAATTAAAAAAACCCATGGTCCTAGTATATTATTGATCAGACTGAATATTCAGAGTGCAAATACAAACACTCCCAGGAAGATGATGTTCTCTCCCTTTGTTACTGTGGGAGGGTTGATTAGTCAGCATTCTTTGTGGTATTGATCATGTCTACATAGTAGGGAAATTTTCTAGTTCTGTAACTTCTCTAATACAGTTGTATTCAACCACATCTTTACAGTGTTCAGAAACTTTTTAAATTAGAAAATTGTTCTTGTCGCTCATTCCTTTTTTGTTGGTTTGTATCATCCTTTTGTCTTCTTTCTCTTTATTATCCAATCCTCTTATTCAGAGATTTTTTGTGACTTGCAATGATTTGTCTCATTTTTATTGCTGATCCTCTTCAGCTCATTTTAAAAATGTTGTCTGCAGTTCAGACATTATTGCAATTTTAAAGGTCTGGCATGCAGCATGTGACAGCTCTCAGAACTGTTGCACATCAGTTCATAGTTATTTGTATACTTCCTGATGCTGGATGATATTTGTGTTAAATAGTCATCCCTTTTTGAGGAGGAAAGAAGATGTTGCTGTTCTCAAGTATGTTATGCATTTGAACACTAAAATAAAATGGGGTATGTAGGGAAACTTCTTTGTGTGATAACAGTATGGATGTGGTCTTAATGCTTTTTTGACAGTGTGATTCAGTATTTACGGTAACATGAAAATTGATTCCAGTCAGTTTATATTGATTACAGTCAGCTTATAGGTCTTCTACTGAGACAGGTAATTCTGGTCCCATCACAAGATGGTTCAAAAGCTGAAACAATGGTATAACTTTTGCCCATTTATACATCTGTTATTTCTTCTTTACAATAGGAGCATGAATCTGAAGGTGGGAGAACCCCACTAATGAAGGCTGCGCGAGCTGGTCACTTATGCACTGTGCAATTCCTTATTAGCAAAGGTAAAATACTAGTTTAACTAACTAATTTAAAAACTTAAAATACCACTTTACAATTCTGTATGTTTGTGATCCTTCTTAAAAATTAATCTGGTTATGTGTATATGAGCATTTATCAAACCGTTAAGGGTTTTTTGAATTTCATTTAGTTCATGATACAATAAATCACAAAATATTTTGCTAGTTACTTTTCCTACTCTGTTGTATAGAATAATAGATAGGTTTGAAGTACAGCAAATATTTTCAGTTTCTTAAAAAAAGCACTCCCTCCTTCAGAAAAAACACATCCTCAAGTACTGTCTGAAACAGTAAAAATTGCACCATGTAGTGATACTGATAAGTGCTTAGAAGGAAAATTTAAAAGTTGTGCTTTGTACACCATAAGTGTTCCCTCTCTCTTACCACTTACAAGGCCCACTGTTACTACTGCCTTGTCTTTACAAGATGAGGAGGATGATGTGTAGAAGCCACCAGTTATTCAAAATGCCTTGCTTTTACCCCAGAAGTGTGTATGAATTAGGAAGATTAGAAGAGAAAACTTTATCTCTATTCCAGAAAATACTGTACTCGTTGATACTTACTTTTAAAAAGAATTTCCTTGTGTTTAATTCTGAGATCTTCTCTTTATAGGTGCCAATGTTAACAGGGCTACAGCTAATAATGACCACACGGTGGTGTCACTGGCATGTGCAGGAGGCCACCTGGCAGTTGTTGAGCTCCTTCTGGCTCACGGTGCAGATCCTACTCATCGGCTCAAGGTATTCACTTAAAACTATGCGTTTATCATAGGTACTGAAAGAACCACGTAGTTGATTTAATGGATTAGTAAATGTGCAATTTTGAAATGGTCTAATTTGTATCTTATGTGCTACACCAGGTAGCAAAATTAATCTTCTGGCTTTTTTATTTCCAAAATCTCATTTTAGGATGGCTCAACAATGCTCATTGAAGCTGCCAAAGGAGGACATACAAATGTTGTTTCTTACTTGCTGGATTACCCAAACAATGTTTTGTCAGTTCCTGCAGCAGACTTGTCTCAGCTCACACCTCCATCTCAGGATCAGTCTCAGGTAAAGCATAAGGAATTTTTTTAAATATCATCATGAATGTTGCAAAGAAGCACTTCCTTAGTAGTTCACATCTAAATTAACTTCAGAAGTTAACATATACAGTGGAAAGAATTAAACAAAGTCTACACACTTGAAAATGGTACAGTGAGAAAGTTGATTGGTATTATCTGCAGTGTCCTGAAGAGTGCATGAACTTTGTTCCCTTTTCTGCTCCTTAGACGGGATAGTCCCAAACCTAGTATCTCAAAAGAATATTATTTTCTTGGTTGCGTTTGCTTAGTATTTTGTTTCAACAGTTCTAAACCCTTGTGACAGCACCCCTCAGATGTTGTTGCTGATTTTGCTTGTTATATGAAAGAAAATATATTGTGTAAATTTAAAATTCTGCAGGCTGGAGAGGTAGCTTTCCAGTGGAGTTAGTTGATTAAAAGCCTAAAGACGTTAGCAGTTTTCCAGCCTAGAATTTTGTGAAGAGTAATACAGTTAAATTTGACATGTTATCCACAATAAAATAGCATGGGACAGATCATACCAAGAGGTAGCATAGCATACACGGTTTGGGAAGAGTGGAATGGAGGTCTGCTGTAGAAATGTATCTTTGTATTAACACTTCAAGATCTGGTCCATTCAAAAGTGGTTTTTTTAATCTGAATGTGTGTCTGTGGCTTTGCTTTAAGGTTCCACGTGTACCGGTGCATACACTTGCTATGGTTGTACCTCCCCAGGAACCTGACAGAACCCCTCAAGAGAACTCGCCACCTCTCTTGGGAGTGGTGAAAGGTTAGTATGTAGCCATTCGGAGAATATATGCAATTTGGAAACTGGTAGGCTGGGGACAATTTTATTAGGGCTTATGCATAGTATAGTCCACTCCATCAGTTCTTGAACACCTCTAATGAAGTATAACTTAAAAGTATTTTATGTAGTGCATAGTTTTTGCTTATTTTCTTGTATTCTACAGTATAGTAACACCTGGTTATTCTAATTTTATTATGCTTATTCTAATTTATTAGAATTACGCTTATTCTAATTTTTTTGGAAGAAAACTATTATGGTAACTGCCATAGTGCAGACTGATAAAAAACATTGATAAACTCTAGGTGTGGTGTTAACTTTTTAATATTGTACATTGGTCATCTAGAATAGTTGCAACTAGTATCCATGAACTTACTATATCAACTTTTTTTCTGTTCCTACAGTAGCAATGCAAACATGTTGGCACTGTAAAATGCCAACACAGATCTACTTATAGGAGAATTTTTCTTGTATTAGTAATAGTACTCTTGTAAGTAATCATAAGATCAGGGTTTTTGCTTTGAACATAGTTGAACTGACTGATTAAAACTATTTGCAGTCATTAAATGGCAAATTTAGCAGTTTGTTTCCAGCTATGGATTCTGTAACAAATTCTTCATGTCTGCCAAGTCAGCTCAGAAAGAGAAGCAGATTGTCAGGTTACAAACTGCATCTCCTAATGACGTACAGTTTTGGACGGGGATATTAAATATTATAGTATCCAAAGCTCTATTAGCTAGCTTTACTTAATTCCTTTATTCTGGAAGTGCTCAGTGCTTCCTACAACAAAAAAAACCCAGGGGCACAAATGAAGAGAGAAAAAAAATGTGTACCTAATGGTGTTTTAAGTGTGCAGCTGTGACTCTCTCCATGCATATATGCCATGTGTGTGACTTCTCAAATGCAGTTATTGTATCATTTTCCTAGGATGTGCAACACTTGATATTTTGGATTTCATAAAAACAAGTACCAAACAAATGAAAAGAATATGCAACTTCTGGTTCAAATGAAACAGCAAAAAGCTATATACCAGCATGTGTGCCCTTACAATTGAATAACTATTAGTATTTTGAAGTGTGTTAGTGTTCTGGAAGTACATTTTGTCATGCATGGGAATCAGAGAGATTGGTTGATACTGGATCAGAAGACTAAAATTATAAGCTTATAAATATCATGTTATTTAATCAAATTATGAAAAGTAAATAGTTGATTGTAGTTTAAGAAATAGCTCTCATTTAAAAAAAAAATCTTATTGCAAATGTCAGCACATATTTTAGGCATGTTTTTAGCAGTACCGTGTTGTTGGAACTGGCACAGAGATTTAGTTGTTCTCAGTGTTTCAGGACATGCTTCATGCATGTCAGCGAAACTAATCTGTGATGTGTAGCAATCAGAAATGTGTCACTGGGCTGATGAAGCATTCCTGAAAACTTTGTGTGCAAAGCTCTTGTGTATCTCTGATTTTTAGGGGAAAAATGGTATTTTTGTGATAAACACTGTGTGATCATTGTTGTGATACCACTCTGCTACTTCAGCTGCGATAGAGCTAGTGTTCTTTGCTGAACTTCTGTTCTTAACTTGTGATACACATGTGGCTTTAATATACCATACTTTCATCATTAGACTTCTTGGGAGATGAGGGACAAAAGAAGGTGCAAATAAAGGTGTCTTCATTATTTCCATGGGTGGGGGGGAAGCAGTCCTAAGTTCTTATGTAACAAAATTGTTTATCCTGGGGAAGACAAATTGCTTGCCTTGCCTTCACAGTTAGAAGTAGCCCCCCCCCCCCCCCCCCCCGTTTTTGTATAAACTCTTTAACTACCTGGAGGAAGGAGAGGAGCACCTAGCCTTCTTAACCTCAGCACAGTCTGGTTTTTAAGGGCCTGGATTAGTTTTGCAAGAAATGCAATAGTAACAACTTGTTTCCTGAAGAGTTCTTGGCAAGTTGAGTGTAAAACTAGAACATGCTTGTATGTTATTGTTATGATTCAAATATGGTGTGAGGTTTTTCAAGATGAATTCATGGTCTAATTTTGAATTACATTATTATTCTTCAGTAAAGTAAGAAGGCGTATGGAATAGTTGCCAGTTGAATAATTGTTTTGGCAAAGGATTTAATATCAATGTTTAGCAACTGAAAAGAGAAACATTTCGGAGCTGACAGTGGATCTAGAGAGACTCAGGTAAAGGTGATACGCAAAGATGGTAACCTCCTGAAGAGCTGAAGAAAAATCAGGCGAAAGATGCAGAATTAATTCACAGGACTGAACAGGCCTCAACTCTTACGTGCTTAGAAAGGATTGTTTTCAGTGCGGTATGTTTAGCATGTGTCTGTTGTGTCCATGGACAAGTGAAATCCCAGTGAAGTTCAGCTCTGTGCTTTCGTGGGGAGAGGCAGGAGATCCCTTCCTTGGCGTTTTGTACTTGCTGCTGCCCTCGCTTGAACACGGTTAGGATTGCTCACCAACCAGCAGCAATTCTGATGCAGCAGCTCAACACAGAGAGTCTTTGGCTAGAAAAAACAAATGTGCTATTTCTGCAGGACCAGAGGGGGTCTCCTGCTTTACACTGTGAGGGGTGTAAAGTGCAGTAGCTATGATGCAGCTCCAAGTGCCCCTGCAATCTGGTTCCCTGGGGTGAGGGGATCTCGGTACCCAGCACATGAAATGATCAAAAAGAATGCTGTTGGATTTGTTCAGGAAATCCTGGTGTAATAGTATTGCTGTTCATAATCTTGTCTAGTTTGTAAATGCAAGCTAGTGTTTAATAAGAGTGGGATCTGAAGCTCCCAGCTGTGTTTGTGATTCTGCCTTAGTCTCTCACAGAGCATGCCTGATGGGCGCAGTGGCTTGAACCCACAACATGTTTTTAGAACGTCATTGAAAAACAACATGCTATTGCAACAAGGGGATGCTCAGGAAGCCTGTGGAAAGCAGCAGGATTGTTTTCTTAGTCAAAATATTTGAACTATGTAAAGTGGTTTTAAACATGTCAAAATTTAAAGTAGTCTATTTTTGGAGGCTGAGGTATCAGTTATTTTGTAAGTTTTTCTCCAGATTTTTTTACTTCATAGCTAATGTTAAATTGTGCTTACAGATTAACTAATTGACTTTGAGTGCTTAAAACCTATCAACATGCTGTCATTAGACTTTTCCACTGCTGTTTTTAAGTGGGCAGTAACTTGCAGTGTTTCTCATTTGGGGTGCAAGTTTTTTTAGAATTCCACAAGACCTAATAGACTTACGTTATTCACGTGAAAGCTGCCCACGTGTGCCTTTGATCTCTGGGAAGGAGACCAGAGTTCCCTGTAAGTTGAGTAGGATTTTTGGAATCTGTAAGGTTTTTAAGTTAGACCTTCAATATACGGTATCCCCTGTATCCCCGTGCTAAATCTAACAGTCTAATGGCTTGGAGAAATGAAAGAAAAACAAACTCTACGTAGCTTCAATAGCTACAAATTCAATAAGTATTTTTTACTCCAATATCTGACTCTTATGCCTAGTACTGAGTTACATACTGGCAGAGATCTCGTACGTTGTGTGATTTAATTGAAATAGGGGCCAGGTTAACAGTAGAACTAGAAAGATTATATTGTTCTAATTGAGGTGAAAGCATTAAAAAACCAAGCTAATATTCTTGCTTTTCCATTCTAACTCCTTTCAGACTTCTCTGCTGCACAGTCCAGCTTGTTGTTTCATGTGCTTTCATCATCTTGTGATTAGCTCTTGCCATTTCCTCCATATTTTCTGCCTGGGTCAGCAGCTGACCCAGTTATCCAGGAGGAGTTACCAAGTGAAATGTAACAGTCCATGCCTCGTGGCTTTCTAACTTCACTAATACTTTCTTAGTAGAGTTAAAGACTTGTTATTCTTTTATGTGAATCTTTAGCAGTGCAGGCAGATGATCTAAAAACAAGACACATGTAGGTCCCCAAGAGCGCAAGCATATAAAAATCTTTTCAGTGATTTGTGAAATTCTGCTCCTTTGAAGCTTCAGTCACCTGCTTGCCACCAACTAATTTGATTACATCTTAGCAATTTTCCAGTTAGATACTGTCAAGCCACCAGAGGAAACTTGGTAAGAAGACTAAGATTGGAAAATAACTCAAATTTTTGAATGTCAGAAACTTGAGTTAAGTTTGGCTTGGTTTCAGCCATGTAACTATTGCCTGTTGGGTATCATTGCACCTATTCCCTGCAAGTTTTCTATAGAAACAGCTGCAGGAGTGATAAAGATTGGCAAAAATACTGCATGGTTTGCAGGAGGAACATAGTGAAAATACAAACTTGTCTGATCATTCAGCCCTCCACAAATCGTCTTGTTCTTTATAAAGAAGAATTAAGTATGTATTAAAAACAATGTAGCAGATGAATTTACTTGGGAAAAGTAGGACTTTTTTTTGTTGCTCAATTAGCCAGATTATATAATATTGTACTTTGCATTTGTGTGCATATGGATTGACTGATTGTTTCACCAGGTTCTTAGAGCTGAATTTCTTAGTGATATGAATTACAGTTAAACACAGAATTTTCATGAAAATTCAATATTGAGCTCATCTTATTTCTGTTGATGAGGCTGGTGAATTTTAATTGCAGACTGCAAGTCTAACTCTCGTCTTCTGAGTGAAATCAGATTTTTTAAAAACCCTAAAGTGCAAGAACAGTGGACAAGCAATTCTGTTAGCAAAGCACAAAGATCTTAGTACGGATTTATGCTTCCTGACACCTGCCTTTTGTGAAGTGAGGAACAGACTGAATCTGTTCTTTTTGGTTGGTTGTTTTGTGTTGGTGGGGGGTTTTTTGTTTGTTTTTGTTTGTGTTTTTTTGTTGTTGTTGGTTTTTTGTTTTGTTTTTTAAAGTTCTAGGTAATATTACCTATCAGGGATGACATGGTGATTAATACATATTTATATACTAGGTATTGGTTCCAGCAGAGAAGATACATTTGAATGTACAAATGTGTATCACACAGTTGACTTTTTTCTTGCTGTCATTTTTTTTAATGCTGGAAAAATCTGTTGGAATTTAACTGTTTGGATTTGCATCCACTTTTTTTCCCATTTAACAACTCCAGAAATTAAGGAGCTGTCAACAAGTCCTAGAATTTCATCTAATAAAAAATAAAGTATAGTATGATTGTTTCAGGTGGTGGCCAAGATGAAAACCACTAAGCTGAAATGCAAGTTGTGTTGACAGAAGCTTCCTGAAGAGTATAATGGATTGTAAAAACAAACCTTTGGTCTTTTTAATTTTCTGAAAAGACCTTAAAAATAGTGATTTTTCTTAAACTTTTGTTGCTTGCTCTAAAACACAACAAATGTCTGTCCTTGCTAATTTGTCAGTTAGTGCTTTTAGGGTAAGTTCTGAACTAGGCTTAATTTATGTAAGAAAATTAGTTATCTACTTCATGTTTCTCAGGCACTTCTCAGTCTTCAGACTTGCAGAGGACAGTGCAAGTACCTGCCTATGCTACTACTGTAAAGTATGAGGCTGTCATTTGGGTGTTAGCAAATGTAGACATTACGTCTAATAACAAAGTCATTGGGGTCAATAAGCTAGTTTTAGGTAGGCTTTTTTTTAGACCGGTAGCATTTCACCTGTGCTGCTCTATTCATTGTGAAAGGGCATATAAATTACTTCTTGGGAGAAGACAACATCCTATGGATTAGAAGTCAGGGCTAGAAGAGCAAGTTCCTCAAGAACCATAAGCACTCAGGAAGAAATACTGTATCAGACTTGTTTGTAGGCAGCAACCCTACAACGAGTGAATGTGTTTTAAGCAAATTTAAATTAGAAGAGTTTAATTGCATAGGAGAGCCACCTGAGGACTATAAATATGAAGGTTATTTTTCCAAACTCTTGCTCACAGCATCTAGGACCATTAAATGTTCCTTGCAGCCAGAAGGCATTAAAAACTGGTAATGGTGTCCCCCCTGCATATTATTGGGTGCTCAAGAGATCAGGAATGGTGCTTGGGGGAGGCTCATCTGGGTGAATGGATTATTGCAACTCAGGTACTTAGGAGATTATCTACAGTGTACAGGAGAAGTACAGGAGATTTCCATAGGAAACATTTACCTCTCATTTCCTGGAGAGAATAAGAAGTCAGAGAAATGGATGGGAAGCTATGTTTGTGCAGAGTAGGCCTTACCCCAAGTTGTGTGTGTTGGTCAAAAAACTGGCTGAAGCCATGTGCATGCTTTGCAGGAATGGTGGTGAAGGCTGAGTTGGTCAGGTTAGGGACCAGAACCTGTGGGAATACAGAAATATAAATAAAAGAGCAATTGGTGCTACTGTTCACATAATAAATTGGGAAACTTGTTTCCTTACTCTGTGGCTTTCCTGGCGTGCCCATAACCACTCTGGGTTTCTGTCAACTGAACAATTCTTTGTCCTGTAATCATCATTACCTGATGGCGGGTGGTATTTGTGTAGCAACATCTGGATTTCATTGATCTTCAGTCTTCATTTCATACTAAACGAATCTTCTAAAAGTGGCCAAAACAGTTGCTTTAGAGGCTAGATTGACTACTTAATATTGCAAGGTTTAATTTTGTAGGAGGTTGGTTGTGTAGAAGATTGCTCCACCAAAAAGATAAATGTACAAAATAAAAAAAAAAAAGTTGAAGTAATTATGATCTGGCCTATGATTGGATTTTTAAGTCTTACTGCACTTAGGTATTTCAAAAGTGAAAGTATAAAGTAGTGTCTTGTTCATAATTATTTACTGAAATGGGCACAGTGTTTTTCAGGATATTGTAATATAGAAGAGATTTGGATAAAACAGGAAATTGCTACTTTTAAATACTTCCAGTATTATAATATTATATTACAATGGTTACATATTCAAAGCTACCAACAGTGTCTTCTCCACCTCTGTTTTGAACTGTTCAGGTGTGCACATCAGGTTTAGCAGATCTTTCTTCCTACCCCTTGTCCTCTTCCAGTATCACCAAGATTACAGGTTGCAACTATTTCTGGCACGGAAAGGGTGATCTGGAACCTGAAAAGTGGCCCTGCTAACTAATTAGAAGCTGATTAAAGTAAATCTCCGCACCTCTCCTGGAACTTGAGAGCCCAGCTCTTCACTTGCTGGTTTCCTAGTGCCTGTGTTCAGAAACTGCCCCAACTTTCCCTGGTCAGTCCAGGTCTGAGCTGCTGTCTGGGGAGTACTGCCTGCTGTGAGACCAGCCTTGGCTCCTCTAACCAGTCCAGGTCTTGATACGAGGCTGTACTTCTCTTTACTTTCTCTTGTGCTTGTAGAAAAGTTTTCCTATGACATGCATGTTTTCTCCCCAGGTGGGACTTAATTGAGAGGGACAATATTGGTACTTTATTGTTTGGGGGCTCTTTGAATGGCAGTTTTTCTTTCCTACAGAATGATGGAAGCTGTCCAGAGCTGCCAGGTCATGGGAACGCTTTGTGTTAGGATGGAAATGATAGATACGGTAACCTTAGGAACAACATTAAACAAAGCAGTGCAAAGGGTTCCCATCTTAGTCGTGTCTCAAAGGCAAGGTTAATTTGCAGTTAGCTCACTATAATGTTTCTGCTAATTCAGCAGTGGAGAGGCTTAGTTTCAAAAGACACCAATTGACTTTTATTAGTTTCTAACAAAGATAGAGACAAGCATTTCAGAAACTTTTGGTGAGTACAAATCCATTTTTCAGGAGTGGTCTGCAAAACTTATAATGAAAGTCACACTTTTTAAAATGAAAGGATAACTATGTAAACCCTAAGTATACTACAAAGCCAGATAGCCAGCAGCTTATAGCAGGCTAGAGCTAAATATCCACCAGCCAGCACAAAGCAAGTTATTGCTAAACTTCAGTCAAATTCTGTATTGTCTTCCAAGAAATTGTCTTGGGACTCACTTATGGTTCAGAGACAAAATACTAGTGGTTGGAATAGGTATTCAGCTGGATCTACTGACCTGTACAAGGCAGCTATGTAAAGTACTGAGCTGGAGAAAGAGCTTGCTGAAGGGTGTCTACAGTCTTTGTGGGATGCTGGGGTATTTCCTGGGGTTATTAAGATTTTTGTTGTTTCCCTTAAACTTAGGTATAGTTTGCTTTCACTCCAGAGAGTCTCTGGTGAAGGTATTCAACACAGAGTTGGTTCAATTCTATTTTCATATTTGTTTTTTCTCTTTATAAGATAAAATTCTCACATTTGTTTGCTTTTTCAATTAGTTCCTCAAAAAAAGATTCATTTCCGAGTGGAGTGTATGTGACAGCAATGCAAAATGAAGTCACTTGTGAATTAGTATTTTGGTGAAGGAAGGCCCAGAGAGAAATAAATCAGTGTTTTAGGAAACTTAATCCTTCCAGAGATAGTGACTGATCTGGGACTTAGTTCTTGCATCTAGATTTTCTCTTAACTCTGTGATGTTTAGGTAACTTTATTAAGCCATGGCTCAAACTGTACATAATTTTAATTCCCCTTTTAATGATTAATTGTATGAGTCTGCTTTGTAAATATCCAAGTTTGGTTTTGGTTTTGTTTTTTTTTTTTTTTTAAAGCTACATATATTACTGTTTGGGTATAGCAAATGAGTGTTAGTGCAGAAAATTATTTGATCAGGCTAAACCCTTCCACATTCTTAATTAAAGTTTCTTACACTGAAGTCATAATTAAAATTTCAGCACTTAATAGATTCCTATTAGCAAGATCTGACCAAAGGTTTCACAGACATGGCTTTTGGGAAAGCAGCCTTGGGTTGCTGGAAGGCAGTGAGCACTCAGAGAAGCGCTGCCCTGGCTTGGTGTTCCTTGCTAGATTCGTGTTGAAGATTATTTTTTAAGTCTTAATAGTGAGCAGAATTGTTAATTTGTTACTGGAGAGAGGGAGGCGAGCAAGCTCTTAATTTTGTCTTAGAACTTTTAAAAAGGTGCTAAGGCTTCAAAATGTATTTGTATACGTTAAGCTTGTACTGGCAGGATTCTGTTTGTAATGTAAAGGTGGAATGATATAGTGTTTGGAGAAATACTAGTTCAAAATACTGATCTTACCATAGAGTTAGTCTTCTCTCAAATATAGACTACCTTTTCTTTTAACCTTGCTGTTGGAAGTTAGCCTCTGGAAAATAGTCTTAGTTTAATTGCTCTGTATACCAGAACAACTTTGGGAACTCAGTAAATTATTTAAATTGCCTTGCTCTTCTTGCTGATTTCACTTCCCAGATGCATTGTCATGTATGTCAAACCATAAAGGTTCTTATTCCTTAAGATTAAAATAGCTGTGTTCAAAGGGATATTAGGATCAATATTGCAAATTCCAGCTATATGCTTTGTCCTTTCTTGTCTTAACATGGAGTGTAGGGTTTACCTTTCTGTGGTAAACAGATGTGCAGTGTTAGTTGTAAAGATTTTTTTTTTTTTCTTGGTGGGTGAGAGGGGAGGTTTGGGGTATCTTCAGCATGGCATTTTTTCAAACATTTTTCATGTGCTTAGGTGCATCCAAGCAGAAGTCAAGTTCCCTGCAGGTAGCAGATAAGGACCTACTGCCACCTTTTCACCCATACCAGCCTTTGGAATGCATAGTAGAAGAGACTGAAGGCAAGCTGAATGAACTTGGACAGAGAATTAGTGCTATTGAAAAAGCACAACTTAAATCATTGGAATTAATTCAAGGCGAACCTTTAAATAAAGATAAGATTGAAGAACTTAAAAAGAACAGAGAAGAACAAGTACAGAAGAAGAAGAAAATATTGAAGGAGCTGCAGAAGGTGGAAAGGCAGTTGCAGATGAAAACCCAACAGCAGTTTACCAAAGAATATTTGGAGACCAAAGGTCAGACAGACACACCACTTCCCCTGCAGCAGCAGTGCCCACTTACAGAGGTCTTCCCAGAGGTGGAAGCCAATAAGGGTCTGCCAGAGGATAACTTTTCAGGGTTACCTCAGGTTGACACAATTTTGTCTAAAGATGACGAGCAACAACAGTCTCCACCACCTGCTGAACAAATAGAGTTTGTCCCTATCCAGCCTTTGCCAGCACCGCAATGTAATTTTTCTGGTAATTTAGGTTATAATGGGACAGAGTCTCTTGAACTTCAGAAAGCATTAGGGAATCAGCAGAATGTAGGACAGCAGCAGCAAATTGCTGGGCAGGGGCTCTTAGTTCACGAACCAGACGGATTAATGGTTGCCACTCCAGCACAGACGCTTACCGACACTCTTGATGACCTAATAGCAGGTGGGTTAAGAAATATACCTATTTTTGCATTAATTTATGTGCTCAGTTTTCCTCTCTCTCCTTCCCTCCAAAAACATCTTGGGAATTTCCAGTTTGGGAATACTTGCTTAAGAATAAAGTTCCTGATTAGTGCTATTAATCCTAACAGTGACTTCCAATTCTAACATGAGACTTTTAAATATCTTTTTTCCAAAGTGCAAAACTTCCTGTACTGGAGACCTGTTTTAGCCCCTTTGGCCTCATCTTTTTCTGTGCTTCTTTAAAAAGCCTTGTCATGATTGATTAGTAGTGCCCATTAGGAAACCTGAAAGCGTGACAGTTTTGTATCTTCTGTAGAATTTTCTATACAGGCTTATACATCAGTGACTTTCTTCAGTGTAGTAGCCATCTCTAGAAAAAGCCAAATTACTGTCACTTGTATGGACAAATGCGTCCCTCCCCTTGCTGCTCAAGGTGTTGCAACAGTTTAAACACAACCTGGAATCTGTGCACAACCACTCAGTTCTGTAATGGATTATGTTTTCAGAATAAACCCATCCTCTAAACCCTGGTTGTTGTACAGGAATATCTGCTTGTTAGATATAACATATGGCAAAAATGTGTCCTGTTATCTGGATGAAAAGCAAAAATCCAAACATCCTTCCACTTGTGAAGGATGTGAAGAGGAATGGAAGTTCCCCCACATTGGGTTGTGTGAGTCCCCTTGTGGAAAAAGAGGTATTGTTTTGGTTGACTTCATTTCATGGATCTGACTAGGACTGATGTTTGCTGATGGAGGTACGTAGGATATAGCCAGTGCTGTTTGGTCTGTAGTTTTTTTTTTTTAATTCGGTGTTTTTCAATGTGTCTTTGTACGTTGTGTCTGTCCCCTCAGCCCTTATTTTCCTGTCTCACTCCCCCCACCCCTGCGCGCCGGCTTCATAGTCACTGCCTTGTCCTCTAAGTTCATCTTAAGGTTGTAGAAATCTGTGGTAAGACCTTTTTCCAGCCATTCCTGTGAACTTTTAGAATGGTAGTTGCATCAAGCTCATGCAAGTCGAGACTACTTGCAGCCTCCCATGGAAACCATAGTTGGTGGAATAGTGTGATGTGTTTTACCAGCTCTCTTCAGCTATACAGTGTAATTCGAATAAATCCTCTTGTATTGAGAATCGGTCTTAGTTCCCCCTTTTCTGGCGTGGCATGCCTCCCTCTCCCACTCTATGGTGCTCTTCAGAGTATTCAGTCAACATTAAAACAAAAATACAATTGGATTATTCTTGATTTTTATTACTCAAGATTTAGTACTGGAGTGTGTGACGAGGAAAATTTGAATGGTTAATGCAAAACACGATCAGCAAGGGCTTAATCTTTGGAGTAGTTCCTGTTGCTGACAGTTTAACATATCTAGCACAAGACCATGTAGTATATACCCTTTCATGGTTAGCAGTTGCGTATTACATCCAAAATATTCAGTGCACCTGAAATGAAAAACTGCTGCAGTGAGCTGAGTGCGAGAACTGTGCTGTTTGAAAAGATTGCAAACAACCAGAAAAACTTTATATTAAAAATAATTTCAAAAACCCCTTGAATAGACACTGGTTCATTTTCTGAAACTGTTTACTGTTTTTGCAAAGTAATTAAAGACATTTTTTGCTAAGAAATGAAATTTATTCATTTCAAAAAGCAATACAAATAGCATGCTCTTCTACAGCTATTAGAAACTATATTTACAGAAGTGCGACTCAAGGAAACTTTATCTGTCCAGTTCCAGAGGCTCCTGCAAAAATGTATTGATGTTGCTTTACTGAAATATATTTTATTCTGAAATTCATGTTTGTTTTACTTCCCTCCCCCAAAAAAATTGTTGGAAGAGAATTAGATATTTTGCTCACTTTTTAAATCCAGACTGTGGAAAAGTGACCCCTGTGTAAATTATAATCCTACTATCTCAAATTTATGTACATTTAAAAACAAACTGTAAATCTACCTACTCATACTGCAAACACTTTGATCCATATTTAAAACGCACTTTGACCTTTTCTCACAAACTTGTCCATTAGTCCTTAATTTTGGAAAGAAATTTTGAGCAATAGAAATGGTTATGAGAACTGATTTTTACATGTGTGCTGCAGATGCCAGATAAAATTGTTAAGGGGCTTGTGGCTTGTGCCTTGTGCGTGGGAAGTCTGTCTCTTAGAGAAGTTAGTCTCGCACTCAGGTGTTAGTCTCTTAGTCTCGCACTCGGGTGTGCTGATGAAGTGTCTCCCTTGATCACGGTACCACTGGTGGAGCTGCAGTAGTGGTGGTGAGTGACTCTTTGTTTAGAAGAGGTATGAACATTTTTATTCCTGCTGAGTATTCCAGGTTGTATTGGATCGACTTCAGAAGAACAGAAGTGTGAAATCGGCTTTTTGCCCTCTGCACTGAAATACCTTTTCCTGTTGCTCTTACCAGTGGCGATGTAAGAGGCAAATTTTTCAAAGCCTCAGTTGGGACTAGTTGTAAGGGAGAACTTGTATTTCTGCAAAGCCTCAAATCTTTATTTTGCCGATAAATACCTCGAGTATTTATCTTGCCAGTCTGCTGGCATAATTTGTCAGCTGCTAGGTGTTGAGATGGTTGATGTCAAGGTGCAAAGTGCTGGAAGCCTCACTGGCAGTCAGTCACTGGTAGATGTGTACTTGAGTCCCCTCTTTCATAAAGCTATGCAGAAGTAACCAGGTAACCTTTGGAAAGTCAGGTAAAACCTAAAAATGAAGCAGCTCTTTCCACTCCAGAATGTTTTGGTTGTAATGGAGTTTATTTAGATGTGCTCAAGCAAAAATCTTGCAGCTAATCCTATCTTTGAAAGTGTGACTTATTACAGTCAAAATTTTAATTGGTTTACAAAAGAGATATAGACGTTGTGCAGTTTAGAGTGGAAAAGCAATAAATTTTTTTGGATCACATCTTCCAATAGAAGAGGACGTTTTGGATCTAATTGTCATTACTCAATACACACTTGCTTTCTTGAAGCATCTTGTCTTACATAGTTGGAGTTTCATTTCACATTATGCATTTACCGTAGTAGATGTCTTAGTTGGCAGTATCTGAATTGAGGCTTTTTTGCTGTTTTAGGGTATTCAAGATGAGGAACTTTCTTTTCTTTGTTGCTAGGTTTTGTCTTTAATTGGAATATTTTTATTCCTGTTTGATCTACTCAGCTGGTATTTTTAGTCAGGAGGTGGCATCTCTGTATGCTTCTGTCTGACTCTCCTCCTGTGAGCTCCCATTTGTATACTGAAATTCCAGGCATGTTTTGAAAAACTTTATTAACTGTTATTTAGTTCTGGTTGTGGTCAGTTACAGAATTGTGGTATTTTAAAGTATTGATTTGGAAGGTGACATCTAAGTTACTGTATTTACGATTGCTGTTTGGCGTAAAACTGGTTACTAGGATAATCTGGAGTGAAAAATGGTGACTTATAAAACAAGACGGAGTTACCAATGTGCAAAAGCCTCTCTGCAGTAACACATTACTGAGAAGCTGCATGGACAGGCTGAAAGGCTGCTCGGTCATGAAAAAGGATTATTTTCTTTGTCCTGAAAATCCCAGTTCATTTGAGGAAAGGGGAACTGAAATCCAAGTCCAGTATTCATGAACATCCATGTTCACAGCATGACAACAGTTGGGTGGATGCAGTTTCAGACTACAGCTGCACTCTCATCCAGTGCCGCTTGCTCGAGGTTCTGCCAATGCCTCCAGAGTTGTACTTAGATAAAATACCAAGTTCTTGCTTCCTTTTTTTTACTCATGTTTCCTGTGATATTTTTTCATAACTTTGGAAAATAGTCATCCATGTCTTTGGAGACCTGTCTTCGACTTCACACTGATTCAATGAAAGTCCCTTTGGAAAGCTGCAAGCCCTTAAAATATGGGGAACCTGAATTTTTTCATGTGTAGAATATATATGTTTTTTTTAATACAAGTCTTTTGAATATTGAAGTCTATGGAAACACCCAAAACCGATGTCACAAAATAGGTATTTTATAAAGATCTGAGGTACATGTTATGAAAATTGATTTTTATTGTTGGTTTTTTTTTTAATCAATGCTTGGCTATCAGTGTGTTTATTGGTACCCTTCCTGGTGAAAAAACAAAACACCTGTTCAGTAGGAAGCGATCTGCATGTTGGAAGGTTTTCCCCTTGTCTCCTCAGAGGGCGAAAGCCGCACGTTTTTCTAGCCCATTAAAATCCTATGGTGTGGCGTAGAGATGCTGAAGGTGATAATCCCCCACAGTTGGTTTTATGCCCTCTAGCTAGCTTTTCCCCTTGGACTCTCGGGCAGTGCCAGTGCTGCTCTCCACTGCGAGCTGCAGTGCTGCAGTTGCTGCATTGCCAATTATTGAGATGAAAGTCTGGAGTGGGTATAATGGTATTGCTCCTTGAGGAGACTGCGCATTAGCTTCTGGCTAATGAAGTATGAGGTATGCTGTGAGTATGACCTGCTAAAGACTAGTGATTGGCAAACCATCCTCGACTTCCTGGGGCCAGTGTCAGACCAATGAAGCTATCTGTGAGAGCATGGCCAGGCTCCTCCTGGTAGCAGGAGGCAGAAACAGAGAAGTGGCTCTCCCATTGTGTCCCCTCCGTAGGATGACCGTGTCTCCCTGGATGGCGTTTGCAGGAGCAGTAGTTGTCCTGCCTCCAGTGATTGAGGTTGGTAATCCAGAAACAGACTTGGGGAAATACAAGTTAACTCCAATGTCATACACATGTATGCAAAGGGATGTTGGAACCATTGTTGCAAGGTCATCTTTGAGTTAAAAATCTATATATTGTTGTGTAACTTTGGCTGAGCTAAATCAGCCACATGAAACTGGAGGTAGGTCTCAGACGTGTTTTGCTCCACAGAGCATGAATTACGTTGATGCTCCATTGGGCCAGCTTGCCAGCCACACTAAGAAAATAGAAAATTACACTTTGAAAAATCCTGCAGTTTTGTAAACTCAGTAGTTATAAAGGGGATGATTAGTTGGTGGGTGTTGTAGACTATTTGTTGTTATATTTTATTTTAAATGAGTTTGAAGTATCAGTACAGGGCTTATCTGCATTTCTGCTGCCTTTGGTGGTGTTCTCTCATGTTTGACGTTGTTACTGTGCACGTGAAGTGCTTAGCGCACACTCGTGTTTCAAAATGAAATGCATACTTTAGATGAAAATCTAAAGTATGCAAGAAATACTTGGACATTTTCAGTCACGGTTGTGAAATGTAGAAAATTTGTGGAACCTGTTACAGCAACACTGAGTATGTTACATTAAGGACCCTTAAACTGGCTCAAGTGGAGTCTCTCTGTGCACCCCTGCTTTGTATGCACAGCACATGCACATGTTTTATATCTATAGTTGCCAGATCTGAAAGCACTGAGCCAGTGTCTTTCATGAGGAAGGACCAGTTTGATTTAATATAAGTACTTAACAGGATGATTTGGTGTCTTGTATTTTGGAAGGAATAATCTTTAGAAATCCAATTAGTATCTTGCACTTCAGTGCATTGAGCAAGAAAACAATTGTATTGCATTAATTAATGCTCATCTGCTGCTGTAAGTGGTAGTCCATAGTAAGCAGATGAAGTGTGGAAGCTTTTATATTTGAAACTTTTAATACAAACCTGGTTTGCTCGTGAAGGTTGTAATGTGAAGCAAAAGTCAACATCTGAAGTCAGATACAGTACTTTGTTGCTTAAATGTGGAGGCAAATGTTAATGCTGGTTTTTGCCTATGAGCCAAGGAGACTGCTTTACTTAAAAAATACAGTTGAAAACTGTCATCTCCCAAAATTTCAGTGACAAACCCCTCCAAGTTTCCAGAGCCCAATTCAAGTGACCCATCTAAACTTGCTCCAGTCTGTTTCCTTTGTTGCTCATATGCAGTCCTGTACACAGTTCTAGAGGCTGAATTAGTGGTATTAGTGGTCATGTTGAGGATTTTTCTAAGACTTTTCAGTCTGCACCATTTTCCTATGAGTAATTGCTGGTGTGTAATTTGTCAATAGAATCAGGAAGGCTGAGCTGGGAAAGGTTTGCAAAAATTTCTCTTAAGTCATACGCAGGTTTGAGTTCATCCTTCATCTTCCCTTATTGCTTGAAACACATTGGACAAAAGCAAAATGCTGCTGCTTATTTCTTACCTGGAGTTGTTAGTGTTTTCCATCAGTTGCTTGTTCCAGGAATACTACAAAATACTGTGTGTTTTGGAATAATTAAATCTAACCAGGTATTCCATCTAATGAGGCTGTACAATATAGAAGTTTGGTAATCCAGCAGTGACAATACTTGTCAAATCCAACTGTTATATTAGCATGACTTACTGTAGTTAAAGTGCACTTGTAGCTAGTGCATAGGTGGTTTGGATCTTCCTGCCAAGTAGTCCTAGCTGAGCCTTAGATTTGTTTGGGCTCCCCTTGGACTCATTTGGTTACAAAGGCAGGCAGAGGTCTTGGTGCCGCGATATATATGTGGAGGGATATTTATCTGCTTGTTCTGATAAAACTTCATTTAAAACTAGTTGAATAAAATCTGATTCTCAATTATCAATTTTTTCAGTTGTCATTTTTTTTTTTTATAAAAAGAAGATACAGTTGCATTCCTTGGGTCCCTGAGATGCACTAGATCTTCAAGATGAAATCTTTTACAGGCTGTGGATCAATCAGAATAAATTTTAGGGAGCACAGGCAGTTTTCAGCTTTCTTATTTTTGTTGACTGCCCCCTCCTGTCTGCTTCTCTTCCACCCTTCCTGGGTTGTTTTAACTCAGACACGATTAATGGTGTAAGTTGCTGTCAGTCATCTTGCTTTGAAAACCTTCTCCGGAGACTGTGTGCACTAACCTTTACGTGAAAAACTTTTGAATTCCAGAATGAGAGTGTTTCTGAACATTACGTTTGCGTGTTAGTGATAAATCATTTGCCTGCTTAGACTGAGCATATGATTGAACTCTAACAGTGAAGGTTACAATTTGAAAAGGATAACTAATAATCTTCATAATTCATACTCGTAATGCATACAGACTAATTCATAAAATTATTTTCTAACTTAACACAATTTGGAGATGATACTTACACTGTTTAACTACTGGAAAGCTTCTTTGCACAAGACACCAACTCGTTTGTTTTTAGGAACACTTAATTTGTTTCCCCCCATTACTGTTTTTATATTAGACCACTGCAGTTTTACAGGACTAAATATTTTTCATATAAAATGTGGGATTCCTAAGAATGAATTAATAACATGGTGTTACTTTTCAGCTGTGAATAGCAGAGTGCCCAGTGGCTCCAGCAGCTCCTCGCACACTACCGAATCCCCTACGCCTGAGCCTTGTTCACAGGCATCGAGCAATGTGCCCTCGCAGTCGGTGCTTCCTATGTATCCTTCAGTTGACATCGATGCACACGTGAGTAACTGCAATTGGTTTTGAGTGGATTTGCTTTCTGATAAGTTCTGAAAGGAAAAAAAAATAATCTAGTACTGTCTTAACAATGTTAAAGTTCTCTTAAAGTATTTTTTAATTTCTGAATATCTGCTTCTTTTTCTTCCCAACCGTGAAGACTGAAAGTAATCATGACACTGCTCTGACCCTTGCATGTGCAGGAGGTCATGAAGAACTTGTATCCGTACTGATAGCACGTGGTGCCAATATTGAACACAGAGACAAGAAGGGTAAGCTAAAACAGTTTGACCATGAACTACAACTTGAAACAGCGAATTTCAAATTGGGACTTGGGATTCTTTGCTTCAGAAAATTACCAAAGCTTGCAAAAATGTAGAATTGCATTCTTGCACTTCATGTAGAAATATTGGCCATATAATGCCAGTGACATTGCATGCCTTTCTGCCTGTATTTTTGAAAGGAAGTGCACCTGAGTGGTATCTTAAGCAGATTTGTGAAATGTGAAGCACTTTTGTCCTTGTGATTCACGCTCTACAAAAGACCTTAGCATACTAGATAGAGTGGCTAATGGGGGTAAATATCAAATCTTGGCTGACTAATGGGGAGTAGCTGTCAGGTTGTGTATCATACTGTTCCCAATAACAGAGTTCAGCAAAAGCTCAAATCTTTTAGAGTTGAGAGAACAAAATCACCATGCCTCTCCTTGAAACTGACATTGACCACTGGAAATAAGCAACATATGCAGTGCAGATGTGTTAACTTATTGAAACTTTATTAAATCGGAATTAAGTGGAAAGCTGTGACTTCTCTAAAGAGATGAGCTGGTCGGAACTTCATCCAAACTGATCAGTGCAAGTACTGTTTAGATTTCTTTTGAAGAATGTTTAATTATATTTGGTTGGAATCAGAGCCTAGATGTGTCAGGGTCAGAGTAGGGCTAGGAAAGGATCTGAGATTGTGGCCTATACCAGGAAACCCCCAGTATGAGGAAGATCAGTAGAAGTCATTGTGAATTAACCATTTTGTGTATTTCTGCTCCTTAATAATACTTCTAAGATGCTCAAGGTTGCTTTCAACATGATCTCTTGTTACTAGGTTTTACGCCTTTGATTCTGGCTGCAACTGCTGGACATGTTGGTGTAGTGGAAATTCTTCTAGACAAAGGTGGGGATATAGAAGCACAGTCTGAGCGCACAAAGGATACTCCGCTTTCGTTGGCATGCTCCGGTGGACGCCAAGAGGTACAGACATATTTGTCCTCAATGGGTTTGAATTGTTTTTTGTAGATAGTTTTTTGAACAGTGTTTTTTTGTTGATGGTATAAGAAATCATCCTTTTTCTGGAAGGTTTTTAACCTGTATAAGTGTAGCTAATTTAAGTCTTTTTCTTCTTCCAAGAGGAAGGGGAATTTATTATTTTCTCCCTTGGTTATTCCAGTTTTGTTAGCTAATGGTTGTTATAACTTGTGGTCATTCTTCTGTCGATGTATCCTTGCAAGATAAGAACTTTTGTGAGGGAGGTAGAGATGTTTAATGAATAACTTCATTCACTGAATGCCTTCCTTATGAATCCTCCCCACTCTCAAAACTAAAACAGCTGGTGCAGGCACACAAGGACAGAAACTGGAATTTTGTGTTGGCAGTACATGGTTTTAGTGGTAATGTGCAGGGCTGGTAAGTGCAAATGCAATGCCCTTATATTAGTCTTTTAAGGATGTTTCCATTTTCTCTCAGCTTCCCCCTCCCCCCCCCAAATAAGATTTGTTTTAAGTCCTTCCTACTTTAGTCATGGGCATACTAGCTTAGAAGATGGCATGGAGATGGCAAAGGGCTCTGTGCCAGATACGGGAGTGGGAAGTTTTGGAACTTATAAGGATTGAAACAGTTGGCCAAAATTGAAAAGTTTCCCCTTTGACTTTTGAATTGCAGATCTTTAACAGTAAAAGTGCTGCTCACAAATAAAAGGAGATATCAGTGTGGCCTGTGATAGCATTACTTATTGAACTACTGAAGTCTTTTGTTCTTCCTCTTTATTTTTTTTTCCTTGTGCCAGAATCTACCTCTTATGTTTCTGGCTTAGCAACTTGTGAAGCAGCCTTTTTTCTGGCTTATTTGAAAATCACCTAGCCTATGTTAGTAGTAAAATGAGGCCCACTAAAGTGCAGCACATCACCAGAAATGTTTTAATTTTTCCCCCTTTTATTTCTCTTAAGCAGTTTCTGATAGAGAAGTCCTTCCTCATGTTTGTTCCATTAACGTCAGTCAGTCTGACTTTTACCATGTGTTTTGTTGGAAAGACCATATAATACAGATGGTCAAACTTGGCTCAAATGTCATTTGAATTAAAGTTGTGGGAGTTTCTGAAAGAGATGCTCAAACAGTGTGAGACATTATGGGAGTGGGATAGATCCCTTCTTTGCAAACTTAAGATTCACAGGAAGAGCTTCACTTTAAAGCCTTGCGTTTTTGATTAGGTAAAATAATCTTTCTGGAAGACAAATGCTGCACTGCTACAACCCACACAGATTAGCTGATGTATTAATCAGTTGCTAAGTCTGTACAGCACATACGTAAAAGTAAAGCAAAAGAGGATGGAGGTTCTGTAGAATCTTATCTATTGACAATGGAAACTGGCAGCATACTGGAAGGTTTGAACATATGATAACATCCTTTCATTTCCTGGATAATAGCAAAGGCCACAATATGTCTTTTATATGCATGCTGTCTTTTCAGGTTGTTGACTTGCTGTTGGCTCGGGGAGCAAATAAAGAACATAGGAATGTGTCTGATTATACGCCATTAAGCCTTGCTGCATCTGGTGGCTATGTTAATATCATCAAGATTCTTCTCAATGCTGGGGCAGAAATTAATTCAAGGTAATGTACTATGTACATGATGAACTGCAGTATAGCAGAGACACTCCATTGTTGGCTACATACTGAGGCATAGGTTGGAATCTTTAGTACTTTCAGACCACCTTGCAGCGTTTCTACACCGGTGTCATCCTTTATGTTCATGTTATCTTAGCACTTTTAAATTGCCTTTAACTATCACAAACTTTGGCTCCCTTATACCTAAATTTTAAGGGATTATTATAGTTTGCAAACCTATTCCTTCCCTTTCCCTTTTCCACCATTCTGGGATCTAGAAGTCAAACTATTTCCAATAGAACCAGGTAAAGGAACCAGCCAAAGCACTCAGGGCAGCTCTGTGTGTGTTTGAAGATCTCTTTTTCAGTAAGAGGAAGAAATTTACACAGCTATGTTTCTTAAGTCTCCTCTTCATTCATTTTAAGAAAACTTACGTATATTCTATCACTAGAGAAAGTTAAAACTGAAGCTGTGCTAGAAGCATGTTTTTTCTGAATGAATCAGATGCAGCCTTAATGTTTAGTATATGTAGTTTAAGGCTTATGTGTGCTTTAGCCATCTGAACATCTAAAAGCTGAAATGTATTTTCCTTGTTTATAAATTGCAATTGTCTATTGCATGTAGGTACTCTGATGGCTTCTCCTAATCAATTCAAAAATGCTAGTATTTTAGGTCAGTTTCTATATTTATATAGATGTTCCTTTCTGGCTTACAACAAAACATTTTGTTCCTCTTATATACACTTACGTTTCCCAGAGCATTCCTCCGGTTCTGGGAACTGCAGTTTGTTTCTTTCCCTTTAGGACCGGGAGTAAGCTAGGTATTTCTCCTCTGATGCTGGCTGCTATGAATGGCCATGTACCTGCTGTGAAACTGTTGCTTGATATGGGTTCTGATATTAACGCCCAAATTGAGACCAACCGGAATACAGCCCTCACCCTGGCCTGTTTCCAAGGCCGAGCAGAGGTGGTTAGTCTGCTTTTGGACAGGAAGGCCAATGTTGAGCACAGGGCAAAGGTAAGTGTGTGAATCGCCTTTCCTTGTGACTTATTTCTAACAGGTGATTTCTCTGAGTCATCAAGTTTCTTCAAATTTTCCTGTTACTTTCAGCTTCTCTGTGCTCAGAGGACTTATTAAATGTTCTGAAATAAGTTTGTTTTTTTTTTTTAAAAAAGGCATCAATTATGATGAATTTTTTTGCGTTAGGGAAAAGCTGACTGGTCCTTCTGAGTTCATCATGAAACTTAGATTGACTCTTGTTCTGTAGTACTGAAACTTTTCAAGTTTAAGCTTCACATGATACTCGTTAACAGAACAGACAGATAAACATAGTTTTACATATGAGTGAAGTCTAGGCAGGAAGAAAGAATAGTGTTGCTTATAGTGATTCTCATAGAGAACAGATTTCTTGTCTACAACAGAAGTAGTGCAATCAAACTTTGTAAAGCTTTTATGTTGCTGTAGAACCCGTGGCTTCAGTACTGTGACTTTCTGTGCCTCTGAAATGCTCCACAGGTCCCATCCTTTGGTACTCTGGGACAGCTTTGTGTCTCCTGCCATAAAAGCAAGCTTAAAGCTTGTGTAGACAGCCAGACTGATTTCCCCAGCACAAAGGAATTTTTGGTAACTCCTAAGGCTGCTGAAATAATTGCTGTGTCTGTCTACCCCGCCTGCTTCTGGAATGACTGTGGCTGGAGAAAAGGGGATATGGATAAAAACCAGCTCTCAAATGGTCAGTTGGGCGTGTTAGCAGCTGGTATAAGTTTATTTAACAGTCTAGCCTGGCAACTAAGTTGGGCCCAGATCAGTCTCAGTGCTAAGGGAGGCTAGAGAAAAGCTAAAGCCAGTTTCTGAGCATTTTTGTAGAAACACTTGTGCCTTCATTTGGATCTGTTCTAACCTCTGTTTTAGAGATCCTGTTGTAAACTTTGTTTTTGCTGTTGAGACAGGTATCTGGTGGTACTTAGTCAACAGTTTGCCTGGGTTTGTATAAATCAAAGCCTGAGGGTATTTGGTTTTTGGTGTTTTGTTTTGGTTGGTGATTTTTTTGGTTGGTTGGTTGCTTTTTTGGTTGGTGGTTTTTTTTTGTTGTTGTTGTTTTTTTTTTTTAGAAAGAGACTGCTTGAAGTTAGGCTCCTAAACTAAATATAAGCAACTAAATTAAAAAATCTGCTTTCCCTGTGTAGAAATAATTTGTCTTATCCAAAGTATATTGTACAAATTTCACACTGTGTGACTCATTCTGTTTGGCACAGACTGGTCTCACACCTCTGATGGAAGCGGCTTCAGGAGGATATGCAGAGGTTGGAAGGGTTCTCCTTGATAAAGGAGCAGATGTTAATGCTCCACCTGTGCCTTCCTCAAGAGATACAGCTTTAACAATTGCAGCAGATAAGGGTCACTACAAGTTCTGTGAGCTCCTGATTAATCGGTAAATTATTTCTTCTCATTAGCGACACATTTGTTCTGTAGCTGTATTCCTCTGCCAAGGGTGCCCTTGCTTACATTGCCTTGTGCATCTGAGAGCAAAGGGAATGGGAAGCTTTGGAAGTAGGATGTTGTATCTGTTCCCTACTCTCCAGTGTTATCCTGGAGCATCCTGCTATTCCAGTGTTAGTTAAGCTAAGCAGGCAGCTGGGACCAGAGGTAAGCAAACAGTGTCTGGCTTGGCAGCACTGTTGGCTGTGTATTAATCCAGCAATTCTTACATGAGCATTTCCCTGCTGTCACTTGGGGGGCAAGCATAATAACTCCATGCACTGCCAAAATCTCAAGGGGCTGCCAAAATCTCAATTGTCCTGTGGGCAGTCACCACATTAATGATAATTTAAAGGGTCCATGGCTGCTAGTTGCATAGCTTTGGTGCAGTAGACTACATGAGGTGAGTGTTCATTTCTGTAAGGGAGGTTTAAATAATCCCTGTGTCACTATGCTGCAACTTAAACAGCAGATTTCAGGGACAGGACTTCTCTATCTAGCCACTGGATTTCAGTAAAGTTATTTATCCAGTTGTACTCTGTTCTTTCATGATCTTACTTCCTGACTTCCACCTTTACTCATACCTTGTTTCACTTGATTACACTTGGACTTTTTTAGAGGAGCACATATTGATGTTCGTAACAAGAAAGGAAACACACCTCTGTGGCTGGCAGCTAACGGTGGTCACTATGATGTGGTTCAGTTGCTTGTGCAAGCAGGAGCAGATGTGGATGCTGCAGATAATCGGAAAATTACACCTCTTATGTCAGCGTTTCGCAAGGTGGGAGATCAACTTAATTTTATGTTTCAATGATAAATGTTTTCAAAACAGTTTCTTCATTTGGTCTTAAATCTGAATGCTTGGTTTTGGAAGAATCAAGTATAACACAGCAAAATTACTATTTTGATAAAATGCCTGCTTTAAAGTAATCATAATCTGTGTACTTCACACAGATCTAATTTTTGAGAGGTGAAAAAAACTTTATTCCATAAACCATGTTAACTTCATTATTTCCAGTTATACATTGTCCAAAAACTTTCACTGTTTGAGATTTCACTGTCTTGAAATTACTATAGTCCCCTCTGAATTTCTGCAGATTATACTACTTGTTTCAGTCCTGCTTTTGAGATGAATAAAACATCAGTCTAATAAGCTGTCCTGATTCCTTTGTGCTTCTCCTGTTCTGTCCCTAATTTGTTGTTGAGTGGGACACGTTGTGTAGCTAGCTCTTTTGTCACTGCCTTTTCTTCTTGGCAGGAAGAACATTGCTTTGTGATGGTTTTATCAGTTATGTTGTTGGATGCAAGGAGCTTAGCTATAGCAGAGGAATTTATTAACTGTAGCTGCTTTGCCTTTAACAAAATATCAAATAAGTGTACAGCTTTTTTGACAAACAGCAACACTGAGCATGCCACTGCTGTCCCTCCATTGCTTTCAAATAACTTCAGAGACAACAGTTGTATCCTTTATGTGTGGTTGCACAGTGTACCCCATCAATGAGTGGATCCAGCAGCAGAGGAATGTGTTTGCCAGGATAATATTCAGGTGGCTCAGTCCCGTGATCAGGCTTACCTTGTAACTGAACAGTCGAAGTTAGCTCCGTGGCATGAGTGGCAGGAGAGTGGGTTGGGGCGACAGGTGGGGTCTAAAGAGGGTGGTCTTAGCTGTTACTAAAAACATGAACAGCTGCCTCTGTTCTTGGGCCTGGTTTGGTCCTTGTATTTTAAAATAAAAAAATTACTTGTGGGAGAGCTTGTCTTTGCCACCATGAGGTAGAACAGCAGATGTGCTGTCAACACTGAGCAAACAGTAACTACCTTTCTTCCCAAACAGCAGCTTACCAGAAATGTTCTTGCTTATTTTTAGTCTTTTGCATTGGACTAAGAGATATCAAACTTGTATTTTGATGACGAACATTGACAATTGTATAGAAGAGATTAGAATTTTCTTTGCTGTTCTAGGGGCATGTGAAAGTAGTTCAGTTCCTGGTGAAAGAAGTTAACCAGTTTCCTTCAGACATTGAATGCATGCGATACATAGCAACGATAACTGACAAGGTGAGTTTAACTTTCACTGAGAATATACATGAGGAATTCTTAAGTATTCAGAAACTGAATGTACATGTTTGCTCACGTACATTTGATTTGGAGGTTTGTGCATGTCTCCTTTTTAATACAGAACTTTTTTAAAAAAATCAGTGTTTAGAGTCCTATTCTGTTGACATAGTTTGTATGTTTATGAATACAGGGAAGCTAACCTCATGTTTGTAGAGGAAGCCTCACTCCTCAATTTTAATTTATTATGGAGGTAGTAAGACAAGTTTGCATTCTAGGACCTGTTGAAAAAGTGTCACCAGTGTGTGGAGACGATTGTGAAAGCTAAAGACCAGCAGGCTGCAGAAGCTAATAAGAATGCAACTATATTGCTGAAGGAGCTAGACCTGGAAAAAGTGAGTAGAGAATTGCTGTTGTGTAGCATAATGGTTTAAACTATGTGTTAATCTATAGGCTGTATTTCCTGTTGGTGCTTCTTGGGGCAGTGGTTCTTTATGCTGTGACTGTATGTGCTTTCTTTCCTCTAATATACAAAAAGTGAAGCGTATACTGAGGGTGGCAAATTAGAGCTGACTTCTACTTCAGCCACTCCATTGTCCTTCTTAGGAAAGGTTGGACTTGGCAATAGTTACCTTGGGTAGCAGCTCTCTTGCATTACTTCAGCACAGAAGATTTTTGATTAAGGGAAGTCTTCAGTCTCGGTGGTGTGATATATGGTATGTTACATGCTGTGTAAGGCGTAGTCCATAAGCATTTTATAGACTTCTACTCAGTCTTACAAAGGAGAGCCTACAAGCTACCCGATGAGCTATATGGAGTTTAGCAGACAGTGGGGGAAAATCAAGTTCTCCCTCACTGAGAATACTGCAAAGTGTCCCAGAGTAATGCAGACACTTCTCAAGCACTCTTTAGTTGGCTCTCTTAATGGAGGCTCTTACAATTTTTGACAAATGAATTCAATATTATTTTATTAAATTTTCTAGGTTGCTGACTTGTTAAACACCTATCAGTTGTTGTGCAAAGCTACAGTATAGCATAGTAGACTTGACTGATTTCATATATTTTAAAAAAGTTGTTAAAATGATACTTTTTTGTGTAAAATACTCTGGGAGATCTTTTTGAGTCAAAGATGTGAACATTGCTGCAAAAATAGTAATGAGGCTATTAAATGTTTTTTGAGAAAGGACTGAGTTGATGAGAGAGATTGCTGGTTTTCCAGTAAAATTATATTTTTATAATACCTCTGTTTTGGTTGTTATTTTGTTGTCATTCCTTAGAAGTTTTGGGACCAACTAGTGCTGTTGTTCCATAAGGTCTGCCCATTCTGCGGAATGATTCAGTATGTGACGTTCGTAGTTCATCGTGCTCTCTCGTTTCTCCCTCCTCCCAGATTTCTAGGGAAGATCTGAATTATAAGTATAATTTAGTCTGTGTGAAAATGTTTAAATATGGATCCTTTTCTCCTACATAGTCAAGAGAGGAGAGCAGAAAACAAGCTCTTGCAGCTAAAAGGGAGAAAAGAAAGGAAAAGAGAAAGAAGAAGAAAGAGGAACAAAAAAGAAAACAAGAAGAAGATGAAGAAAACAAGCCTAAAGAAACTCTGGAGCTGCAAGAAGATGAGGATGAAGAAGAAAATGATGATGAAGGTAAAGAACACGTGTTTCTGTGAACAATGTCGTTGTGGGGGTGCCTTTTTTTTAACCATCTAGGTAAGGGCATCTGTTTGAAAGCTAGCTTCTCTGGTGTTGTGACATTGTTGCATAGCTTCTGCCCTGGTTCTTTCCTCTGCAGTCAGAGTTCCTGGCAGAACTCCTTTGTTTGTAGTCGTCTGTGTCCGTCCCCGTCCTGTCCCCCCCTCCCCCCCTCCTTCTTCATTTTCCCCCCCCTCCTTTGTTCCCAAAAGGCTTTCATTCTTGGTGGATTTACAGCTGAATGCGGTACAAATAGTCTGACAGCTCAGCAAGGAGCATAATTTCAGCTGTAGTGTCTTCAGTCAGGGCACTGATTGCTATATTTTGTGGGGTTTGATTGTACATCAACTGTTTTTCTTTCAGTGGAGCAAGAAGTTCCTATAGAGCCTCCTAGTGCAACTACTACAACTACAATTGGCATTTCTGCGACTTCAACTACTTTTACAAATGCCTTTGGGAAGAAGAGAGCTAATGTGGTGACTACCCCCAGCACAAATAGAAAAAATAAGAAAAATAAAACAAAAGAGACTCCTCAGAATATGCAGATAATTTTGCCAGATCAGCATATATCTCTAGCACAGCAAAAAGCAGATAAAAATAAAATAAATGGGGAGCCAAGAGGTGGTGGTGCAAGTGGGAATAGTGATTCAGATAACTTGGATAGCACAGATTGCAACAGCGAAAGTAGCAGTGGAGGTAAAAGCCAAGAGTTGAACTTCACAATGGATACAAATTCCTCTGAGCGGCGCTATGCCTCATTGCTTATCACCTCTCAGGAAGAAAAAACGAGCACCTCTGCTTCAAAAACACCAACGAGGTGAGACTGCTGTATTGCTTCCCTATTGATTCACAGGGTTTTACCTACGCCACTGTAAATTTTCTGTAGCTTGAGCTTTATGCCAGTTGGTACATTCCCAAAGTCTTGAGAGACTGAGTTTGCTTTATTTGTGTAGCTACTAAATAATACTGTCGAGTTTGTTGAATGCAACCTCTTTAAAATTGTAAAGATAGGATTTTTTGGCATTGCTGGCTAGTTTTTAATACTACTTTAGCAAAACAGCCAGTTTTCTCTCTGCACTATTTAAGTATCCATGTTGGATTGTCAACTTTATTAGAAGAGATTTTAAATTGAATATGCTCGGAATTTTAAAAGGAAGTGCCAGCTTTACTTATAATCTATTTACAGAAGTGGTTTCATTACCTTCTGATTGTTTTATGGTTTCATCATTAACTCATTTGAATTGCAATCTCTCTTGTTTTAAGGAGGGAAGAAGTTGATGACTCTGAGCATTTCACTTGCCAGGTTGATGGCCAGTTTGATTTAACCTTGTCGAGCCAGAGGTAAGAGTCAAAAGAACTTGGTGAATGTACAGGTGCCATGTGAATGGTTTGGAATATCATCAGTTGCCAGGGAATGAGCTAATAACTTATAACACCGGTTTCTGTATAGGTCATTGGTCTGAATCAAAAAGCTTAGATGCCATCTGAATCTGTAGTCTTTGCTTATTTTTACATATAAGTAGTATGAGTCTGATCCTCCATACTTTTCGTTTTTCTTTTCCTGCATTAAGGGAAGGGAGAGGATACAGGGGTTGATCTACAGGACACTTGGCTGACTGAGAACCCAGCTTCAATAAGAGTGCAAACATTATGGGGCCAAAAAGGGCAGCAAGCAAGAGGGCTGTTGCCAGACTGATTGAGGCACTTGTCTGGGAGTGGGAAGAGAGTTGGAATTTTCTTTTTTTGTTTCCTGTTTTTTTTCCCAAGATTAAAGTTCGGTGTAGAATGAGTGGATTTGTCAGCCGTTGTGGTTGGGGTGTATGTGTTCTGGATTACCCTTAGGAATGTTAGAAATTGGATTTTTGTCTGTGTTCTGTTTTGTGAACATAAATTGTTTCTGCCTTGGACCTTTCATCAAGGTCTCCTACAAAAGCCTTGGAATCCTGTGCAGTTCAGTACAGCAGGACTAACTAAATGCATACTTCTAACTCCTTGTTAGAAACGGTGCTTCTGTTAGATAAAGTACACCTAAGAAACAAGACAGTATATAAGTATCAAAATGAGGCTAGTATATTTTATTAACTTCTGCAGGTGCTCTTTGGCACTAGGCAGACTTTGAAAATCACTTCTAAATTCCTCTTCCTGAATTCCTCTTCTCTTTAGTCATAGATATGCAGATGACAAGGCTACTGTAATTGAACTTAAACTCAGACTTTGTAACGATGCTTTTCTGAAAACATACCTAGACATTTTCAGACAAAGCAGAAAAAAGCTTTTAAAGTCTACTCTGGAATCGATATTCCACAATGGACTTTGTTCTTTTCTTTCATATGCATTTTCTTGTTGTCTTTGCCTCAATCTTACAGTTATCTGAGGGCAAGTAAAGTTCTCCATAGAACTTTCAAATGCCTTGGGCAGGTGTATTATCAGAGAGCTATAACTTACTAAGGTAAAGAGAGAAAATGCTGCCATTTTAAAAGGCGTGTTGTCTAAACATTGCTTTTCATATAATCAGTATGCTTGGGTTACTTAAATGTGGCTAGATCTCTGAAGCTTGTATAAAATGTAGTATAAACAAACAGTTTGCCTGCAAGAAGACACAATGAATGTAAAATGCTGTAAAGAATGGGAATAGAATAGATGAATAAAAACTTGCATATAGTAAAGAGGAAGAGTGGTGCTTAGCAGGATAGCTGAAGCACAAGGTCCTCTGTAAATTTTCCAGCTATGCCATAGATTTGCTGGGTCAAATCACATAGTTTTTCAATGACTCATGAAGATTGCTGCCTATGTTTCAGTGCTGCAGATGAACTTGAGCTCCCAGTGCTGCTGCTTTTCACCTCCACATAGATCAGTTAGCCTAACAAGAGATTGTCTGCGCTTGCGTGCTCGCGCTCTCTCTCTCACCCAAACTTTGCGTTGTTTGTATTACTAGACTATTGCTACAGCTGTATTAGTACAGGTAATGATATTTGGGCACCTGCTTCCAAACTGATGTCACTGGGACTTAAATACATAACTGTGCTCAAATAGCTGTGCCTCAGTTAGCCATTTGTAAAATGGGGGGGGAGGGGTAGAAGCACTTTCCAGGGAATCTGTAACAATGAGAGTTGAAAAACAGACATTTTCAAGTACTTACTAAGAAAGAGACATTATTACCAAAATACCTTTCCTTAAAAAGCTATTCAAAAAGGAGAACACAGCATAGGCACATAATCAGGATGTGCCAAGTGGCTGTATGTCGCCTATTATAAACTATTTTAATCTGATGTCGTTAGTGCTTCTAGTATTACTTCATTCAGTTTAGCACTCCACTTTTTGGAGGAGGGGTATAGGCTGTGGACTAAAAGGTAAAAAAACTACCTATGAAGTCACCCAACAGTTGTTCCAGGTAGAAAATAAGAATGAAAACATTTCATGCTAGTAGTTTTAAGCTGCAGAAATGTATACTGTAATGCTGTCATTTTATTCTGTAATTTGTAATCAGCACATTTCTGTTCCCAGACTTGATGGTGAAGGTCATTCAAATTCTTTGTCAACTACTTATAAGCCTGTTTCCCTGCCTCTGACCTCTCCAAATGTAAAGCTGAATCTGACTAGTCCAAAAAGAGGCCAGAAAAGAGAAGAAGGCTGGAAAGAAGTGGTTAGAAGGTAAAGGCTTTAATTCCGTGTTTAAAAACTGTCTGTGAGCTTTTTAACTTGTAAATTATTCTCAATATAAAATGTCCAGCAAGCTTGCTTAATTATTTAATTGTATAATTAATTTATAAAAAATCTAACCCCCTTACTCTTGCAGTGTTGTGAAAACAAATTGCAGTCCTAATTTGTAGCAACTCCTCACTAACTTAATGTCAGTATGACATGAACATTTTATTTGGCACAAGGGTTTTCTTTACTTGTGACTTCAGTGGAGTAAAGGATGTGGGGATAAGATAAAAAGGGGAGGGAGCAGATGGCAGTGAAAAGCCCCTGCAGCAGATGATTGCTTGCACATGAACTAAAGGCAGGATGGATATGAGGAGAGGAGAGGTGGATGATCTCTTCAAGGCTAAAATTCTTTGTGCTTTGGGCAGTGACCTTGATCGCTGATTCCATGGAAAATTTTGTCACCTTAAAGTGAGTGCTAGAGGTGCAATTAGATTTAAAGATTTTCTGTAAAGCGAACTTTCCCTTTAAAAATGTACTGTTTTTTATTATATGGCCATTAACACCCCAGTATCTTTTCTGTAACCTTTATGATGTCTACTACTTGAAACTAGAAATGATAATCTGGCTTTCCTTTTTTTGTTCTTTTTATCAAAAAGGAATACAGCATGAACAAACAAATATCAGATGCTTTGGGTGCACTTATGATGCCCTCCTGCTTTTGTGTTCTGCAATGGTAGTGACCAAATATGCTTATTTTAGAGAATTTTAGGCTATGTGCAAAGAACGCAATTGTACAGAGGATTTCATGTATTCAGATTAGTGGAAGCCACAGACTGTTCTAATATAAAGGTTAGAAAGGCAATTTAATCTGAAAATTTAAGCGTTTGAACCCTTAGAGAGTTGGTTCAGTCTCTGCCTTTTGTTGTGTTCGCAAATGGGGTTCTCTGCTGTGACATGGCCTTGCTAAATGTATGGTTGCAAACTGCCCACCACTTGGTGAGTCATGCAGGCATGAAACTATTAAACAGGCAGCTTACTTTTTCAGGGCTGCACACAGACCCCGCCATTGACCCTGGAGCTACTCCATCTCTCCTCCTGGGTCTCTTGAGTCTCGTAGGCTCAACTCAACTGCTTGGTTGGGTATTCTCTGCTCTTCTGCTGGAGGTGGTAGGGTTCTAGAGGTGGCATCCAAAACCCGACCTTTCCTCATCCCTGAGGAATCAGGCCTTGTGTCATAAAGAACGTGTCCATAAAGTGTTCTGCACTGGTGTTTGCTATGCCCTGACTAATCGAAGCATGCATCCTGCCAAAGAGCTTCTTAGTGGCTTTAGATGCGTATGCAAAATGCCCGGGAGCTGCATGCCTCCCTCTCCTAAAGTCTCTCCTGGTCTCAACAAGAATTCTTCTCCTCCCCTCTCCCCTTGAGTAACCCCCTGGCTAGAAGGGATGTTTGTCAAAGAAGTAACCAATGAAAACATCCCTTCTGCCCTTGACAGGCAAGTAGGGAGAGTTTTGAAAGACCCTCCCCCTAGCAACACTCTGCAGCCAACACCAATTGAGCAATTTCAGCTGCAGAGAGGAGGGCGCTGCTGTTCGGGAGCAAAAAGGTACTGTTTTGGGCACTTTTCAAGGTAAAAAACCATCAAGCTTGGCGGGCAGGGAGGGAAACAGCAGTGGGTAATGGGTGGGTGGGGGCCTGGGCACTGGGGTGAGCTCTCCTGGAGGAAGAATGTCTCCATGGGTTGGTGGCATAGGGTTCCTAGTGGGCTGATGTGGAAGCAGACCAAGGTATCGTTTGGAGCCCTGTGAGTAATGTAGGTGTATTGTGAAAGTTAGGTGATGATGGAAGCTCTGGTTTGGGGAGGGAGTGACTGGGATGTCTAGCTTGAGAGAGGAGCCTTGGGGGTGGAGGGGGGAAGAAAGCACAAAGCATGAAACAGCCTTGGGAGGAGAGCTGGGTGCATGCTCTGAGGACCTGGTTTCTGGGGATGGGGAGGGTTGTAGCATGCTTTTCTGGCAGGAGAGGGGGAAAGAAAAAAACATCTTGGCAAGATGAGGTGATGCTTTAGAACATTTCCATGTATTTAGATGTGTTTAAAATAAAATGGGTTTTCTTTAAGTCCTATTAAGTGAGAAACAATTTCCTGAGGATCAAGTTACTTAAAAGTTTCCAAGACGGGAATAACTAGGTGAAGCTGGCAGCCTTTTCAGGGGGTGGTGGTCATCTGTACAAGTGTTCAGAGGCACCTGCACTGTGATCACAGTGGTTTCTGAAACCCCTTTGAATCCCCTCTAATGTTGAACTATTGCAAATCACTGGCAAGCTTGAAAGCGGTGTATGCGCTTGAGAGGTCTAGCCTTTAAAGTCTGGGGACAGTGGTGGCCCAGAGACACCTTGGCTGGGGTCTGGATGCAAGCATAGCTCGTGTTCAAAGACTTCCCCGGTACTGTATGCCTGCACTGACCCACCAATGCCATGTGAATTAGAAAAATCCTAAATTGACTTATTTTGCTGAACACATGGGTTACAGTGTTCTGGCCTGACAGTGAGCCTGCTTCTGAAAATCTGTGCTGCCTTCACAGTGGCTTCCAGCAGCTCCTTAAATCACAGAAGTGCACAGTTTAACAGTCTGCCATCCGCCGTTGTGTAGCGTCACCAATAAACTTCCAGATCTCGAGGTGTGAGAAAGGTGGATACTAAAAGGGTTGTGAATGCAAGTGGTATTACAGAGCTGATCACTGGGAAAAAATGGGAAAACAACCTTCTCCTTGCTATAAACCCTTGCTATAAATTATTAAAGTAGCTAAGCCATGGTCTTTTTTATTTGAAGCAGTGCTATCTATGTAAATTTAGATTGATAAGCTAAGGATTTGTCTCACTTTGAAGGTATACAAGATAAGATAAAATCCAAAAGTGTTTCTGAAGCAGTGTGAGGCACATACATCTGTGTTACAACAGTGGTGGAATAAATGTTTCTGGAGAATCCTCATCAGGTACTGAGGATGATGAGTAATTTGAGTGGGGGGGAGTTTTAGAGAGGCTCCAAAGGGTGAAGAAAATATCATCAGAAAACCACTTGCTGCCCTGAAACTTAAGAATACTGCTTCAGCCATCTGTCAGACAGCAAGGGATTTTTGTATGCCTTTAAAGTTTGAATACATTTCACAGATTTGTGATCTTTGTGATATAGGTCAAAGAAATTATCTGTCCCAGCTTCTGTCGTATCTAGAATAATGGGAAGAGGTGGGTGCAACATCACAGCAATTCAAGATGTCACTGGTGCCCATATTGATGTTGATAAGCAAAAAGATAAGAATGGAGAGAGAATGATCACTATAAGGTACAGTATCTAGAAATGAAAGTCTTGAGTTAGTCCACAATGTCATTTATTAAGGTGGTTTGGTTTTTAAGACGGGACATGTTTAGCTTCTTGGTCCTAGAATAGAACATATATTACTGCTGCTGAGATATGCTGAAGGTCTACTTCTTCAAAGATAATCCTTAAGTTATTTCTTGACTTTTGCATATCTTATTGGAGTAAACATGCAATAGACTTGCAGATCAGTATAAAATGGAGGCTAGGGAATGTTGCACAAAGTGGGGTTTCCTTTTGCAAAAGATAAATAAGTTTGTATTTAATCTAGGGGTGGTACAGAGTCAACACGATACGCAGTGCAACTCATCAATGCCCTTATTCAAGATCCTGCCAAGGAACTGGAAGACTTGATTCCAAAAACTCACATAAGAACGCCTGCTTCAAGTACCAAATCAATCCATGCAAATTTTTCATCTGGAGTCAGCACTGCAACTGCTTCAAACAAGAACTCCTTTCCTCTTGGAGCACCTCCCCTAGTCACATCGCAGTCATCAACACTATCTACTTTCCAGCCTACTAACAAATTAAACAAGAATGTCCCAGCGAATGTGCGCTCATCTTTTCCGGTGTCTCTTCCTCTAGCTTATTCTCACCCTCATTTTGCCTTGCTGGCTGCCCAAACTATGCAACAGATCCGGCACCCTCGCTTACCTATGGCCCAATTTGGAGGAACATTTTCACCTTCACCGAACACTTGGGGACCATTCCCAGTGAGACCAGTTAACCCTGGCAGCACAAACAGCTCTCCAAAGCATAATAGTTCAAGTCGTGTAGGTAGTCAGAATGGAAATATGTTACAGACGGAGTCTCCTGGATTAGCTACTTCTACTTGTCCCATTACTGTCTCTTCTGTAGCTGCTTCCACCCAACCGCTGTGTGTAACCAGTAATCGGACTCCCTCTTCGGTCAGAAAGCAGCTGTTTGCCTGCGTTCCCAAGACGAGCGTTGCAGCAACAGCAATCTCAACTGTGACGAGCACCTGTAGCACTCTGCCTTCAGCTTCCTCTGCCCCCCCAAACAATGGGCAAGTGCCCACAGCATTTCTGCCATCTAATACTCCACAAACCCAACATTCTGCACTTAAAGCGGACTCTTTCTCGGCTGTCTCAGCACCCAAAGAGAAGGTGTTGACACCAGACCAGCCCGCTGCAAATGCGTGCGCACCATCTTCAGTTGCAAGTAGTTGCAGTATGTCAGCTAGCAGCAATTCTGGAGTCACTGAAACTCACCCATCGAGCAGCCCTGCACCACTAAATAGTGTCCAAGATGAAATACTGCCAACCAGCATGTCAGAGATAAATCCTTCCATGTCAATGCCTTTTTCATCCAGCTCAGAAACTGCTCCTTTAAGCTTAGCATCACCCAGGTCAGTTGTTGCAGATAATCAGGACAACAGTAACTTACCTCAAGTAGCTGTACCAGCACCTCGAGTTACTCACAGGATGCAGTCCAGAGGTTCTTTCTATTCAGTGGTACCAAATGCAAACCTCCATCAAGATCCTCAGTCTATTTTTGTTACGAATCAAGTTCCTTTGACACCTTCTCAAGGTCCACCTGCTGCAGTGCAGCTTTCATCAGCCATGAACGTTATGAACGGTTCTCAGATGCACATTAACCCAAACAAATCATTGCCTCCTACCTTTGGGCCAGCAACGCTCTTCAATCATTTTAGTAGTCTTTTTGATAGCAACCAGGTGCCAGCTAACCAAGGATGGGGAGACTGTCCACTCTCTACCCGAGCAGCAGCTGACCCATCTTTCACTGTTCAGTCTACCTTTCTGAATAACTCTGTGCTAGGACACATGGAAAACATGCATCCTGACAACTCTAAGGCTCCTGGTTTCAGGCCACCTTCCCAACGGGTTTCGACTAGTCCTGTAGGTAAGTCATTAAGATCATGCACTGGGCAGAATTCTTTCTCCAACCATTACACCTTGATCATCTCAAACTGATTGAGAAGTAGTTTACAAATGACAGTTAGAGAATACTAATGTAATGAGGATGGCCTATTTTTTCCAAGTGCTCTTTAAAATGATGATGACTTTTCTCCTCTTTTCTTCAGCTCTTCTAGGATGTTAGGTGTTGGGAACATTGCAGACATTGCATTGCTTGTCCTCCTGTAAGACACAGGAATGCTTCCACCTGTTTGTAGAGTTCACAGTAGCATTGATTTTAGGTTTTGGGTTGGAATGGAACATATGGTTGGGTGATACTAAACCTGAAACAGCGGGGCCAGGACTCTTGACAGGTTCTAGCTGCAAGAGTGACTGCATGCAGTTGTTCAATATTTTATCTGAGACTCCAGCATGACTCAGGGTAAACTCTTTGTACTTTTTGTCTCTTGATATGGCTCTGGGATTTTAATAGGCTTATGTTGTGCTTTGTGAAATTGGTGTGCTACTGCATGGTGTGTTTTAGTAGGAAGTTACTGTTCTTCTGCTGTTAAGTATAGCAGTTCAAGCTTATCTGCATTTATTTGAAATGGATTAGGAACACTCACAGTAAGCTCCCTGCCCTTGCTGTGCTCTGCTTAAAGGATTATTATCATCTTAGTGTTCAAACTATGTTGCAGGCAACTGGCTGCACCCATTTGGCTGGAAAGGACCATCAAGAGATCTAGTCTGTGCCACCCTGTTCTCCCCTTCATTCTTGCCATAATGGCTTTATGGTTCCTTGAAGCTGGGTAGCTAGAGAGCCTTGCTTTGAAGTTGTCTTTACCCCCACAATGTATGTTAGATATTTGGGCTAACACTTCAGGACTTGAATGCTGGACTGGGACAAGTCAAGTAGTTTGACTTTCAGACTAAAGGAGAAGGGGGCATTTGGAAGACGTGGTGAGGAAAGATGATTTTCAGCATTCCCATTCCTCTCAGTTGATTTACAGACGTGCAGGACTTCTGAAAACCAGAACGCTTCTTTCTGACTAGCTTTAACCACAAAACTGTGATGTTTGCTATGACTGTAGTTTTCTTAATAGTTTAATTTGGGCTGTATAGCTCCACAAAGCGAGTGAATACCTAGAGTTCTTGTGCCACGTCCAGTCCCAGCACAGTAAGCAGAACCAGATGTAACAAAGGCTGTGGAAGGTAAAGTAACTGGACCTTGTTTGTCAGATAGGCTGCTAATAAAAGAATTGCCAGACCTTCCTCAGCAGACTCCAGAAACACTTTACGTTGGCTCAGCTTTTTCTCTGCAGTGCTCTAAACTGGCAGTTGGCTTTTGCTGGAATAGCCCCTGGGGAAGGAAGCTTAAGGCAAATGGGATCTGCTGATTTTTTTTTTTTTTTTCCCCCTGATGATCACATCCTGCGTATACAAAGACAGCTGACTGGGACTTCCCATAGCAGCAAAAAATTTTGCTGTTCCCTTATGCTAAGGTTATCTGTTTGTCACTGGGAAAAATTTCTTGGTCCTTTATATATCCTTAAATGACTGTAAGTATTTAAAAGGTAGTCTGAATCTGTTTCTTCCCTGAGTGAGGAAGGCTAGGTAGATACTCAGGGAGAGCTCGCACAGTTGACTCTGGGGAGATACATGTGAAGTTCTCAACTGGTGTACAAAAATATTTGGACAGAACACATTTTTTCTGAGCTGGAATTTGATTAGGATATTGCAAATAGGTAGATGTGCCAGTGAAAATTCTGCCTGGCAGGAGGTGGCTGGTTAGTCAGGTCCTGAGTTGATTCCTTTAATGTCGTTTAATACTGCTTTTGATCACCTTTGTTTCAGAATCTAAATTGTCTGTCACACAGGAGGAGGGGGATGGGATTAGGGGAGCCTGGGAAAAAGGGGGTGTTTTGAAGGTGTGTTAGTAAGGAGCAGGAACGGTAGGCTGAGGACCTCTCTGATGCCTTCCCTTGGAGTGTTAGTGTGGTCCTGTGGTCTGTCCACTGATCTCACTGGCTGGTCCCACGGGAAGAGACCTTTCCGCTCAGCCTCCAAGGTGGGTTGAACTGGGGACTACCTTGGCTGTTTCCATAGGGTTCGGTGGCAGGGTTTCATGAGATTTTGAGAAGGGGGGGAAAAGGGCCAGTTACTGCTGGCTTACACTTTGGCCAACAGCAGTGCGATGCACAAGAAGTCTGGGCCTTGCCTGGTAATTCAGTACACTTTTGTGTGATGAGAGGGAGTAGTAATGGCCATCAAAGTAGGTGGACACCAATCCCCTAATCTCGGCTGTGACTCTACACCTGATGGAGCAGAGGTTTGTCTTTTGTGCCTGTCTTGCACAGTTGGGCTGTGGCAGAATTTTCCACAAATCAACATTTCTTGGTAATCACCTTTAAGCTGATTTGGTAGAGATTTAATATAATTTGATTGTGCAGTAAACCAGCTTTTTCTTAACAAGTTGTCACCTCAGGGTGGAGTTTGGGTACTCTGCTTTTCCTATTCATGGGTAAGCTCAGTTGCAGCTTGAGTTTCCTCTGATTCACCGATTCCTTTGAGGCACAGATACACGTGCAGATCTCCTCACCGGCCGTGGATCTGTTCTGGAAATGGCCTTTTGTCTCACTTATGTCTTAGATCTCTTGTCCTAGCAGCTTGCAGATTGAGGGCGGACTTAGCCAAACCATTTGGGGAAGCTGTGGAGAAGACCAGAAGAAGTCTATTTATTATTTCTTTCCTTTGCATTTTAGGAAGGGGTTTGAGACCTTGCTCACATGCCATTAAAAGGTATCACAAACTTGACGTATGCCAGCTTAGGAAGCAGCACATGAGTATGAAGTTGCATGAAATTGCTGGGCTCCCTGTTCTACATGGAGTGACCAAGTGTTGCGGCTGTTTCTGTGAAGGTGGAGGTAGCCCTTGCAGTAACCAGTTTCTGCAGAAGTGCCTGGGGGCTTTGATAAAATGAATTTTGAGCAGAGTTTGTGTGAGATTGATACACCAGTCTCAAGAGCTTAGTTACGCTTTCAGAGTGTGATGAAGAGTTTGAATTCATGGCCCAAGTAACTGCAGAGTATGATATTGCAAAATATTTTAGTATTAAAAAAACTGATTTTGTTGGTAAGTACATAAATAGGAAACTCATTACTGAAATCAGGATTCTGTAAGACATTGTTCATAGAAACCATTTTTAATATTGAGCAAAGGTTTTTTCACTTTTATGAAAGGCAAGATAATGATAAAAAGTGTTCTTTACAGGTTGAAAACTGACTACTCTGTTCAATTTGTGCATCTCTCGCTGTCATGCTTCCTTCAACCTGTGGAAAATACACAGCAGTGCTGAAGTGGTCTTGGCTGTACACTCGTTGCACTTTGAAAGCTGTGTACCCATCCTACCAAGCCTTGAAAAGACACAGCTGGGCATCTCTGCAGAAGAGCTATTTTTGTCATAATCTCTGCCTTGTTCTCTGTTTAGGAAACCAGCAGCCCCCATGGGCAGCAGCAGCTCTGTTACCCCTTCTGTATGGGGCAGAGACTCGGGATCTTCAGTGGTTTGTCAGCCAGCTGGAATCTTGTTTTTGATGTGTGGTGGAATCGGTCACCATAGGGGCCTTTTGACTGCCTCCAAGTTGACTTTTGTGGATGGAGGGTTAGCAAGAGTGTCCCATTGGTAGCTCCATGGCAGGTGCACAGGAAGACCTGGAGGTGCTATAATCTGCTTATGGCTAGGCTCCATAGCTTCTAGTCTGCAGCTCTAGACAAACACAGATCAATCAAACTGCGTTTACAGGCAGCCTGCACAGACATTAGCATCCTCCTCATAGCCATGGAGTCTTGCACTTTGTGCTGTGACAAACCCTGAAAGGTTGTCCTCCCACACTCAGGTTCCCTCGTCTGAGCACCCCATGTTATGTTGTTGGTGGTGATTTATTTCTCCTTGTCTGTAATGGAGACTTCTCTTTTTTAACCTTTGGGGTAGGGCTAGTGGGAAAAATAGCTTCTTCAAATCCAGTGAGTCATTTCTGTCAATGTGAGCAAGTTGGATCTGGCACTTCTGGAAGCAGTAAATCAGGTTGACTTGGTTGATAATATTGGGGGAAAAAGACCTGGCTTTCAGGAACGTATCAGGGCGATGAAAGGTGCACCTCTAGTCTATGACCTAAGGTATTGCCTGTCACCACTGCTGTTTGGAGACTGCTGTGGTGTAAGTAGGTACAACCTTCAACCTTGCTCTGCAGCAATATAGGCTGGTCCTGGTTGTGGTCACTTTCAAATGTTTAAATGGTTTTGAAACTAGTCTTGTTTAATAGGCCCTTGAAACTAAACCCAAAACTCAGGTGAATATATGGCTATGCCCATTTCTGCTTTCAGGTAATAACGTGTGATAAGAGCTTTTACATTTTGGAAAAGTACTTAAAAGCTTTGGCTTATTAAAAAACTGTAATTCCCCCTTGCTAATAATTTTGTGGGACTCTGAACTTTCTCTCCATCTCTCCCTTTCTCTCACGCATCCCTGTAGAAAGCAGCCCCCTCATCTGTTGTGCTGTGCATTGTCAGCCCTGTTTCTCTGGACACAGCATGCTCTGACCGATATATATGTGAATGTACCTATAGGATGGCAAAAACTGTACTGCAGCAAGCTACTTCTCTCGTGCTGGATTCCCGTGGGACTTTCACAGAGCCCTGTATCCCTGTTTGACTTCTGTGGCTTTTTTGTAAGCAAAGATCCTTGCCACTCCCAGCTTTCCTCCTTTGCCCTCCCTGCTAAGATATTTCCTTTCACTGACTGAAGGGATGGCTGTTCTTGTTAAAACTTCAGGCCAAAACAGAGAGCATACAGAAATGCCTTCTGTCGGTTTCTAAGGGAGAATCGTGCACCTGTAAAATGAACTTACTATGTGCAGATACCCCTGAAGGTGATGAGATGCTTTAATTATATTTGGAGCACTAGCTCTCTCTGGTGCTTTGAAGTAGGTTCCCAAAGAGAGATATTTAATCAAATTTATGTTTATTTCAGGCTTACCCTCTCTAGATCCATCCAACAGCTCTACAACTTCTTCTTCAGGTCCTTTGACAGGCTTTTCAGCAAACATACAAGGAGCACGGGTTTACCTTCAAGGGCCAGCGCCTGTTGGGACTCCCAGCTTTAACAGACAGCATTTTTCACCACATCCTTGGACAAGCGCAACAAATTCATGTAGGAACTTCATGGGTCTGTCTTAGTTAACTATGAATTCATAGCTATTGTCTTTAGTAGATTTGTAACTTGAGGGGGAATTACCCAGTGATGCACAAAATGCTTTCCAATTCCTTGTAGCAGCTGTGAGGATGGCATGCAGATCCTAAGCTGTACTATTTTGTGGTTTTTCCCATGTAAAATGCCACCAGTTCTGGTAAAATTACTAAAGGCATATTTGGGCAAAAAAATCAGTCACTGTAGGCTCTGAAAGGAGAGGGCATGAAGCTGTGGGGGAGTGGAGGTGATTATACCAAGCTAAGGATTCCCCTCTAAATAGTATGAGTGTAATATTAGGTGAAAATGTCATATTTGCCATGGCTTGAAGTTATACTTGCCTTTTTTTTTTAAATTGGGATTCTGGAATTATTTCATGTTACTTACAATGTTCCAAAACCTTTAAGCATCATCCGAGGTAACAGTGGGTTTTCCTCCTAATGGGAAGAACATGGAAGTAGCTTTACAGAAAATACGGGTCTTTGATTCAGAATCTTAAGTGAAGAGGCTTTTCATGTCACTGCATGCAACTTCATTGCCACTCTGAGCTTAAGAACCAAAACGTTTAAATGAGTGCTCAAAGGAAGTTGGATTTCCCAAGAAGAGTCAGTGACGCTTCTGAAGTTGGTGGGACTTATGCTCTTACATTACACATGTGGCTTTGGGAAGCTGTCTAATTTCTCTTCTGCTGGAAGTGGTGGATACCAAAACCAGGCTGTTCAGATATTTATGGTATTTTGGATGATGTTTTCACCTCTTCCTGAAACTCTTCCATGTTTCTTATTCTTTTTTGTAATTAATTTAGATGTACTGCTATGTCATGAGAATATCACATTATTCTGATGGCTGAAAGCATTTGTGTTATAAGGTTGATTTTAGAGTTAAAATAAATTCTAAACAGAGTTTCTGTGAAAGACTTGAAGAATGCTTGCCAAAAAGGCCTTTAAAACCTTTTTATCATTTGCTTTGAGGTAATATTGGGGGGATAAGAGCAGGTAGCATTTATGCTCGCTAACTTTTGTGCTTTGTGTGTAATTAAGCAAGAGACATATTCTTTTCAGCAGGTGAATCTCCTATTCCGTCAGTTTCCTCAGGATCATCTTCGCCCCTTTCAGCTGCTTCTGCACCTCCTAGCTTGGGCCAGCCAAAAACGGGTAGTGCCAGTCAAGATCGAAAGGTACCCCCTCCCATCGGGACAGAAAGGCTTGCTAGAATTCGACAGGGAGGATCTGTCACTCCTACGCCCTTAGGAACCAACTTCACAGCTCCTGTTGGTCATAGCGGTATCTGGTCCTTTGGAGTTAACAGTGTATCTGGTAAGTCTGTTGTGCAGCCTGAGGTAGCCTAAAGAAACTGCTAGGGCCTTTCAGAAGTACTACATGTGAAAAGAAAGTTGGAGAAGGGGAATAAAGTTCCACAGTCTCTAGTCAACTTTCATGTAATAAGTCCTGAAGGGAAAATGGGTGTCAGTGGTGGGAAGAGTGTGTATCAATGAAAGCGCTGTGGTTTTCTTTCCTAATATAGGTGGTTCTCACCCAACCGACATTATCTGTCAGCATACACTTGTAAACCCTGAGAACAGTTCAGAAATTTTATATTAATGATACAGAATTTAAAAAGTAAACAACTTTTGTCTGTTAAGGGGGTCCATCTCCAAGTCTGACCATTGGCCTAAAAGGACAACTGCCTCTGTCCAAGTTTCTAGGTTGCTTTCCAGAAACACATACTTGTGGATGCTGATTTTTGCATTGATCTCCTCATGACTCTTGAATAGTATGGGATGACTTCTGTTCCCGGCAGCCCCAGTATCAAAATAATTACTTTGAAACAGCTGAAGTTTTACATTCAGTTTCTTGATAGTTTGAGGTTCTTGTGGAAAGGAGCTGCAGCATTTGAGGTGTAAAATGTTTCCATTGGTAACTTTAAAGACAAATGTTTAATAGTCTTGTATTTGTTATATTTTTCAGTGAAGTCCTCCATACTTTGGTTAACTTGGTGTCTCAGTATTGCTGTAGTTTTTTTCAAGAAAAGCTTGTATGTGCTCACAATGCTTGGAGGTTTATTGGATCTTAGCTGTTCTCCTGTGGACACCTGGGAAACTTGCAGTTACTAGTAGTCCCCGTTATCTCCACACTTGTCTGGAGGATCAAGATGAATGTACATGCAGATGGCATGTGCCTGGCCAAACTTCCCTGGCCTCACCGGTCTCTCTTCTTTCCCTATTTTTGCCCCTGTCATAAGTGTAACTTTTTTCTGTGTTCCTATGGTACATGAGAGGATGTGGGAGCTGGAGGGAAGGAAAGTGTGTGTGTGTGTCGCCAGCCTTATATAGTGTTGCCTGCTGCAGCTTCCCTGTGAGAGGCCTTGATGCTACATATAGAGTTGTGTATTTGCATTGTCTGTAATGGGTCCTTAGCCTAAAAACTGCAGATATCTTCCTGCTTTGCATAAGCTGTGGAAGGTCTGCCTTTGCTCAGAGCAGAGCCCTAAGATACCTCTGCAGTTGTCTGTTTTTGAGGCTGGGGAGCCTTTGAATGTATGTAGGTGTGTGCAGCTGCTGAATTCTACTTCAGAGTATCCTCAATTAATTGTAATCAGCCATTTTCAATCTCCTCGCTTCCAGAAGGCTTGTCAGGTTGGTCTCAGCCTGTCATGGGAAATCATCCGATGCATCAGCAGCTGTCAGACCCAGGCACGTTTTCTCAGCATCAGCCAATGGAGAGAGATGATTCTGGAATAGTGGCTCCTTCGAATATTTTCCACCAACCTATGCCAAATAGTTTTGTGGATTTTTCCAAAGTAAGTTACAGAGGGTTGGATTTAGTGTATAAAGTGATCAAGAACTTTGTTGTATCTCCTGTTCTGCCTATTACACTGTGTGTGTGCCTCTTCTACCATTGCTTGCCTGCACCTAGTCCTGAACCTCCTTTCATCCCAGTACTGACTAGAAAAGGTGCCCAAGCCTGGTGGCGCATTTAAACAAAACCAGAATTTGTAGATTGCAGATGTTCTCTTGTGAAGTAGCTGAATGCCTCCATCACTCTCCAGTGCTTCCTTTCTTAGAGGCTCAGTTGCTCAGAAACATTTCATAAGGCTTGCTGAGCTCTTGAGGCTGACTAAAGGTTTGCTTAATGCTTTCAGTACAAATCATGCCCATGAATATTACATGCCTTTCTTAAGGAAGCAGCAGGATGAGAGGACCGCTTGTAAGTCTGCCTTGTATGTTAACGCTGGAAAGTAGCTTGAGGCAGACAGATGTAGCCAAGCTGTAGTCAGCTCAGCTACCACTGGAGGAATGTCCAGGACGATGTGCTCAACAGCAGACCTGCTCACAGCATGTTTCAGAAGTAGCTGTAGCACGTGCTCTTGGGATCTTCTAAATTGCAGAGCAGCAATCATTCAAACACGGGAAAGAAATTTCAGAATTGCAAGAAGCTGCTCTGTAACTTGCTCTTTCTGAACTGGGAGAATATTTTAGATGGCCATTAGTAATTTATAGAAAATCTTCAACTCAGGATTTTGTAGACTCAGGCTGTGTATGGGCTTTGCTGAAGTGCAGCCCCTGGATGCAGCCCTCGTACACCAAGGTTATCACGTGCTGCAGAGGTGAGAGGCGGGAGCACTGAGATCACTTTGTACAGCTGCTGTGTCTGGCTTTATGAGGTCATCTGACAGTGCTGTGCAGAGGCTGCTGCATACTGGCAAGGTGTAATTTCAGAAAAGTGGGTAAACTGACTTGAATCTCAAGCTCTGAAGAGTCACCATATTCCATACTCTGCCTAGGTGTGCAGTGATGCCCTGTTTCCTCACAGTGCAGAGATATTTGCCAGTAGGTGAACGTTACATTCGGATGTGAACTGCCTCTGGCATCTTGGCAAACATGGTACTACGGTCATCCTTCACAACCACTGTCGCCTTCACCAATGGTGCTTTCTCTTGTTCCCTCAGGGCCTACCGATTTCCATGTATGGTGGCACTCTAATACCCTCGCACCCTCAGCTAGCGGATGGCCCGGGAGGCCCCCTCTTTAATGGGCTCCATACTCCAGATCCTGCCTGGAATCCCATGATCAAAGTTGTCCAGAATTCAACAGAATGTACTGATGCTCAGCAGGTAGTGTGGCTACCTTTTTCCACCTTTGCTTACCTGGGGCTTTTTACAGTGTTGTGCTTTGTTTTGTTTTTCTTCATTTTTGGATAGGTGACTCTTTTTCAGTTCTCTGACACTAGAATTGAGATCATTTGCATTGACTTTTCCCCTACAGTGTGTGTGTGTTATTATGAAAAATGCATGGCACTATCGGTACCAAACCTTTCACGTAAAATAAGCAGCATTTCAAGACTGCTCAGCCAGGTAATCAACTTTGTTACAAGCGAGAGGGTTTATATCCATTCTTGTCATCTTGCAGGTTGTCAGTCAAACCTTGGCCAGAGCTGAAGAGGGCTCCCAGCCTTTGGACAGTCTGGTTGTATGTTAAGGGGAAGCCTTAAGCTTGCTCTCCAGTGGTTAAATGCTCTGTTAAAGGAACCTTTATTTGTTTTCATAATAGACTTGTCTTTTTATTTCTTGCTGTAGATTTGGCCTGGCACCTGGGCACCTCACATTGGAAACATGCATCTCAAGTACGTCAACTGATTTAAGGGGGTCTATCCTTTCTTAGCCTTGTTTGGGAATCTTTATTATCTTGGAAGAACCCTGGGGATTTTTTAATGTGCCTAACTAAGCAATTTTCTGTGGGCTGTAACAAAGGAAACTTGATTGCCCGATTGTATAAGAACAAATTGATTTACCTATACAAACTGATTCTGTTCTCCAGTTAGTTTAGCCATTTCGAACTTAAAAATCAGACGAAACTAGTGCTTCTGGCTAAACACTACTGAATGCTCCTTGTATGCAGCAGAGAACTAGCTGATTACATTATTTCAGCCTTTTAGGGTGGTAAATACATGTACAATTGTTTACATACTTAAAAGGAAAAGCTGAGTAAATTTGATGTCGTATAGTGGCTCTACTTTATGTAGCCTGTATTAATGTGAAATATTTACCTGAATATTCAATAAAAGGTGAACAGTATTTATAGGTTTTGTGTGAGAATTTTGGAAGAGGCTGGATGTTGTTGTCATTGGTAGCTGCTGCCATGCCCTGTGACGCATCTTTCAGGGTCATGTAATTAGCATGTGGATGCAGTCAGGGTTTGGGGGAGGGTTTTGATCTGCAGTCATCTGTGATACGAGGTCTGCTGAGTCCTTCCCCCTGCCAGTTGTTGGCCATTTATTTTTTTGTGTGAACACTGTTGTGCATTATTTTTTTTTCCTTCTGGATAGTTCTGCTGCTTCTAGCACTATTTTTCTAGGTGGGTTGCCTGAGAAGATCAGGTTTTGTTCAGGGGCTGGAAATAAGGGCTGAGTTGACAACATGGCAACTGATGGCATCTTAATTTGCAGAAGGTAAATAGGTAGCTTGTAGGTAAATGCAGGGTTTCTTCACCTGGCTTGCTGTGACCAGCTGCCTAGAAGCAGATCTTAGGAAAGCAGAGACCACTTCCCACTAAAGAAAAATGTAATATATTCAATTCTAAGCATCTCGTAACCCTTTAAATCTGGTAAGAGCTCCTCAAGACCTTTCCGTGAGGAAGAAGGGGATTTTTGCATACTGCTTAAGATGAACGTTCATTCTCTAAGCAGGTGCAGAAGTTGTCCACTTTCTGCACTTGGAGTATGCTTATTTCTGCTTTTGCCCAGTGGTGATGCAGTAACTACACTGAATATTTGGTCCATTCCTCAAGCAGGTAACTACAGTACACGTAGTGTCCAATCTAATGGACCACTTTTGGTGGTCTCTCAGACCAGATGGAGTATTCTCCACCTTCTCCAGACAAATCCTTACATGCAGAGTTTCCCCAGTAAAAGCATGAGGAAATAGTACTGAAAACCCAAAGTGCACAAGCAATATTCGAGTACCGCAGGCAAATAAACCTCAGAAATGCTGCTGGATGATACATTCAGATATTTTTCCTAGTATTTGAGGAAGAAGTGCAAAAAAACTGCTGCTGCCCCCCTGATAGTGCAAATGCCAAAGGAGAAACACTTGTGTTAACAGTAATTATATTGAAAACAAATGGTATTGTAGTACAATAGGTGTTTGCTCTTGGAGTGAGTTGCAGGGGAGAGGTGGGGTGGGGGAGGGGCCTTAGGCCTCTCCCCCACCGATGTGGGCTCCGTGGCTGCAACAGGCACAGCTGCAGCCTCCTGCCCTATCCCAGGGAGCCACCATCATCTCCCCATTCCAGAGGCTACAGCTCCACACCACGTGGCACTGTCTACTCCACCACGCTGGGGGGTAAGACCCAGCACAGGAATGGGGTTGTCCCTTGAACTGAACGGTGGCCTCAGCTGCCCCATCCCTGCCTAATTTAGGCAGCTCCTTCCTGAGCGGGGTCCCTTTCTGGGCTCTCTGTCTTGCAGTTTGGTCCTTGGGAACACAGGCACCTGCTCTGGGGACCAGATCCAGGCAGGCCCATGGGGTGGTGGCTTCCCTGGAAGCCCAGAGCTGGAGTGGAAAAGGGAACCCCAAAGCTTTTTAGGAAGATAGTGCTAGAAGTTAGGGCCATCATTGCCCCGTGTTACTGGGGGGAGCAGGCAGAGGCAGTGCCTGGTGCTTGCACTGCTGGGGAGCAGGCTGCCAGCAGTGCTGCTGGGGGTGGTGGATGCAGCACTGGTCCCTCAGGGGTAGGTTATGCCCAGGCATGCCTGGCTGGAGCTGGGAGAGGCGCAGGGGGCTAGTGCAAGAAGTCTGCTCCCACCTGAGTTCACCAGCCATGGGGGAAGGTACTGGGTGGCACAGCTTCCTCCAGGGCTACCCTAGGACTGCCCTCTTGCCCCCTTCCAACCCCCCACCAAAGCCCCGGGTTCAGCTGTCGAGCAGGTCCTTTGCTGTACTGTGTGCCCCATCCCTGAGCTGGGCATGTTTCAGTTGAGCTGCAGACGCCCACCCTGTGGGTGCTGGCTCCATTGTGTGCCTCCAGTAAGCTTATCTGGGGCTGGGGAGCCAGGCCTGCTGCTGGCAGGGCTGCAGCAGGTGTGGGTTGCGTAATGTGTTTGTGGTGCCGGGAAGGGCCTGGCCTGTGCAGGAGCTCTGGGCTCGCTGTTGCCCTGGGCTGCACTCACTGCCAGAGCTTAGCAGGGAGCTGGTGCTCGGCTGCAGGGACAGCTGGGCAGGGGAAGGCAGGCCCGGACCTGTGCAGGGCAGCAGACATGGCATGCAGGCTGGTGTGACCTTGGGGATCGCTGGCAGGTGCTTGGGGCACAGGGGCAGGCAGTGTGTGTCCCGGGTGGGCGCTGCCCTGGGGCTGTACACCCAGCAGGCTGGCACAATGGAGGAGGTGTCCCATTGAACCCAGCACAGTCCTTGTGCAGGGCATAGCAGGGTGGCTTGCTGGCTGAGCTGATGGGAATGGGTCCCTGGGTACAGCTCCCCATGGTGCCAACAGGGGGGCACTCAGCCCTTGCTGTTTGATAGTTGCAGGGAGCCAGCCACCTCTGGGCAGGGTGAGCTGGGGACCTGCCTGCTGCCTGGCCATCCGGCTTGGGCTATGTGCCAAGTGTCCCAGGGCTGGCCCTGCCTTCCAGGCAGCGCAGGGGTGGCTGTGGTGTCAACTGCTACAGGGCGCCCACGTTGAGGCTGGACCCCCTGTGCTGTCCCCTGGCAGAACTCCAGGAGCCTCAAGGGGAGGAAGAAACAATGTGGGGAAGAGGTGCTGGGCAGGATGGGTGTCAGTCTGCCATGTGGGAAGCCCCACAGTGGCTCCAGAGCCAGCTGTGTCCTCCAGCGGTGGCCAAGTGCTGGGTCCCACCCCCTGCTCTGGGCTCAGGCCATGGTGCTCAGAGACAGGGGTGGGCAGTGCCTGACAGACCCCTGCTTTTGGCAGGTACCCACATCATCTACGACCGCAAGTTCCTGCTGGAGTGCAAGAATTCACCCGTGGCCAGGACCCCTCCCTGCTGCCTGCCCCAGATCCCCGGTGTCACATCCCTGGCCCAGTCCAGCCTCGTCAAGCTGGAGGAGCTCAAGGGGCAGAATGAGAGCGAAGAAGCCATGCCAGGTGAGCAGCCCAGGCACACAGCCCCTGCCTACGTGCTGCCTGGGGCATGGGGCTCCTGCCTGGCCACAAGGGCAAGGGGAGATCCCAGCTCAACCCCAGTTCCAGCTCCTGCCCCCTTTGCCTGCACATTTCTTCCAAGGCAGCCCCATCCTAACCCTATCCCTGTATCCCTCCGTACCCTTGCAGATCAAGACCAGTTTGAGATGGACATCTGAGTTTCCGGCTCCCCACCTCCAGGCCATGGCTGGGCCTGTTCCTGGGCCTTGTGGAGGTGCTGGCACTGTGACCAGCTGGCTGCAGCCCTCTCTGATGCTGGAGATGGACATGTGACACCTCAGGCTCTAGCACAACTGGCTGGTGCAATTGCCTAGGAGCCTCATGCTTGATCAATAAACACCATGAAACCCCTGTGCTGACTTGGTGCATTTCTATGTTGGGGCTCAGCTGGGTCCTCAAAGCCCTGGGGAGGGGAGCTAAGAGGAGCTGAGTAGCACCAGGAGCCCTTTGAGGGTGCAGAGGATCTCTCCCTCCTGCACCGAGACCCTGCAGGCTGGGGTTGGTGAACACAGGGCCTCAGGGTCTGCTCCCAGACTTGGGGTGCCACATGCAGCCTGCCCCAGCTGTGGTGGGGGCAGCTGGTGAGGCCTTCCTGTGAGCACAGGAGGGAGGACAGTGCAGTTTGCTTGCTGTCCAGGGTAAACATTAACACTCTGGGCTTACCTGACCTGGTAGGCATCACTAGCACCATGATGTTTCTCCCTGGATCTCCCTGTCCGTAAGGCCACTCTGATCTCTTGGGTCCCAAACTTGGGTCTGAGCTGTGCCAGGATGGGCAGAAGCCCAGATGGGCAGGAGCCCAGATGGGAGCACGGGCTGTAGCTGCAGCGCAAACCCTGGCTATGCCAGGCTCCTCTGGCCTGGCAGCAGGTCGGCCTCCCCAGCCAGCCTAGAACTCCTTGGGGGCTGTCTCCTCCTGCAGAAGAGCTGGGCCATGTGCCTGCTGCTGTGGGTCTCCCCCACTGCCAAAGGCAAGGCCAGAGGGGGCTAGGCTTTGCCAGCTGGTGCAGCAGGGAAGCGCATCACTACCCACTTGACCTGCGATGCTGGTGGTGCTGCCAGCGTGATTGCTTCCTTTCACGTCTTGTGGGCTGGGAACACCCTGCCAGGGTGAGAGCCCCTTGGCCAAGCCTGAAGCTGCCGTGGCCTCACCCAGCAGTCCCGTCTCCTGTGGCTCCTGGGAGAGAACAAAGACCCATCCAGTGCCAGAACCCCAGGGCAGGCTGTGGCTGGCAGCAGGTTAGTGCTGTTTATTAAACATCATGTAGTGAATCGCCACTAAAATGTCACAATGATTAAAATCCCCTTTTCCTGGGTGAGGATTGGGAGGTAGAGGAGGTGCCTAGACCCCCTCAGGCAGTGAGGGCCCTTCTCCTGCCAGGGACCTTGGGGACAGGCTGCCCTGCTCAGTCCACAGCCCTGTCCCTGGCATCAGGGATCCTCCTGGCCGGGCCCAGCCTCGGTGCTGCCATCCATCACTGCAGCTGGCTCTGCAGCAGGCAGGCTCCTCATCTCAGCGATCAGGCGCTTGACACCCACCAGCCACTGGCTCACCTCATTCACATGGTCCACCATAAGCGAGCGGTGGATCTCATCAGCCGTGTCCCAGTGCTGTTGCTGGAGCTCTGCCAGGAAAGGGGAACCCATCAGTGGCTTGCGGTCAGCCTGCCTGATGGCCTGGTGCTGGCCCAGATGCAGCCCCCCTTGCCCCTCACCTTGCACCAGGAGGCTCATCCTCTTCCTCACTGGGGTCGACAGCTTCCCCTGAGCCCATGCATCTCCCAGCACTGTCAGCCGCCGCCCAATGTCGTCGCGCACTTGTTTCTGGAAGCAGAGATGAGCTGGAGACGGGACCTGCCCGCCATGAGCTCTGGGAAGCCCCCGGGGCAGCGGGCCCACAGGCATCCCCTGCCTGGCTCCCCTGGCTGCTGCCCCTCCTGCGCCCCTGCAGTGTGTGGGGCTGAGGTGGAGGAAGGGGCCAGGGCCTCACCTGCACTGTGGGGCAGCAGGCATTGAGGGCCTCCCTCAGTGGGGCGAGGACCACGTTGGCAGGCACACTGCACTCCTCCAGGCCTGCTGCAGTGCTCAGCCTCCTGTTCTCTACCCGTGGGGCATGGCTGACAGGCCCGAGGGGAGGTGGCCCCAGCAGTGCTGGGGAGTGGTGCAGTGCTGTGGAGGCAGCATGGGCACTGGCTGGGTCTGGAGGAGCACCTGCAGGGAAAAGGCACCAGTGCAGAGCCCCATCAGCCCAGCGCCAGCCGCACAGATGCCAGCAAATGTTGGGCCAGCAGGAAGGGGTCTCGGGCCCCAGGGTCCCCCTGCCCATGCTGCCCCTCTGCCTGCACAGGGCTGGCACTGCTGTGCCAGCATTGCCTGGCCTCTGCACCCCCCAGGGCTAGCAGCAAGGGCAGGTGCCACCGGCTCTACTCCTCTACAGCCACCGTGATGGAGCAGGGGGAGCCAGACCCAACGCCCAGGCTAGGCTGCAATTCCCACTGGATCCATGTGGGAACAGGGACCCGGACCTGCAGAGGAGAGGAGAGGCCCCTGCGGCGCCACCAGCCAGGGGGCTGCACTGGGCCCCGGCTCCCCCGGGAGCAGCCCCCACCTGGGTGGGGTGAATCAAGGTGGGCTGGGGGCTTTGTGGGTGCTGACCTGGGGGGGCCCCCGCGGGTGGAGGGGGGGCCCGGCGGGTGAGCAGGGTTTGCCTGGGACCCCCAGCCTGTGCCTGCAGCCCATAGGAGAACTGGGGGGGGTCGTTCCAGCCACGCTCCTGGTTCCCTGCGTCAGCAAAAGGCACGGTGAGGCCCTGTAAGGGACCAAGGGGACCCCCCCAGACACAGGGTCCAGGGCCTCTGCGCCAGGATGGGGCTCCCCCTCCCCAGACACAGCGCTCCTGGGGCTCCCCACACCAGACACGGCCCCGCTGGCCCTCCTCACCCGGACAGAGACCCCCCCCTGAGGCTCCCCCCACTGGGACAGGGCCCCCACACCGGACACAGACCCGTAGGGCTCCTCCCCCCCGCGCCCCCCCCGGACACGGCTTCCCCAGGGCTCCCCACACTGGGACCTGGCACCCCCCGGGCGGCCCCTCCCCAGACAAGGGACCCCCTCACACCAGCACAAGTCCTCCCGGGGCTCCCCACACCCAAACACGGCCCCCGAGCCCCTACACCGGCCCTGCCCCCCCCCCAAGGCTTCCCCGACCCTCCCCACACCGATCCCTGGCACCCCCTCCCCGCTGGACCGGAAGTTCACCCCCACCACGACCCGCGCTCCCTCACCCGGCTTCACGTAGAGCTCCGCCATCCCGCCACGTCACGCCCGGCCCCGCCCCTTCCTGCCGATGGGGCGGGGCGGGGCTGGAAGGGGCGGGACTTCCGGCGTACCCGCAACGCGGGAGAGACTGGGGGCGGGGCGGCGGCCCGGATCGGAGGCCCCGGCCCCGCCCCCGGCCCCCGCCCCCGGCCCCCGCCCCGGCCCCCTATGGGCTGTGGAGGAGGGCTCGCCTGAGGCGGAAGGCCTCCAGGAAGGAGAAGAGGCCCCGCTTGCAGGCACCGGCCGCCACCACCCCTCCGCTGCCCCCGCTCGCCTTTGCCGCCCCGCTGGCGGCATCCCCCGAGGCCGCCGGCCCGGCCCGGCCCCCGGCTGTTACACCCTTCGCCTTAGCCCCCGGTGCAGCGGCCAACAGGCACTTTTGGTACTGCACCTGTGGGGACACGAGGGACAAAGTGTGGCCATGGGGTGAGGGAACAGCGTGGCATCACTGTGCGGGTCACATGCAGCATGGTGTGGCTGTGGGGTGGGGCATGATGTGTCACTGTGGGGTCAGAGACAAGGTGATATCACTGTGGGGCTGGACGCAACATGGCATACCATGGGGTGGGACACAACACGGCGTGCCTGTGGTGTCACACGCAATGTGGTGTGGTCATGGGGTGGGACACAACATGACATCACTGTGGGGTTGGACACAACCCAACACAGCATAGCTGTGGGTTGGACATGACACCATGGGGTCAATTCCCTCCTGCCCCTGCTGCCCTCCCCAGGGTTGGGCGTCCCACCCAGGCCCACAGTTTTGCCCTCCCCCATCCCCAAAGCTTGCCTCCTCCTCCAGGTGTCCTCGGAGGGCTGGGAAGCTGGGGGAATTGGGGTACACCCTACTCCTGCTCACCATGCAGGCTGCCTGCACCGCCTCTGAGATGGTGCCAGCGTCGGGCTCACACCAGAAGGCCGTGCACTGGAAGTGTTGCCCCGTGTCCACGATGAGTGCGAAGGTGTGGGCATCCCGGCCCACTCCCAGGAAGGTCACGTACCGCACCTGACACTCCCAAATGTGTGCTGCCTCCTCATCCTCCTGCAGAGACCCCGTGGCCCATCCAGCCCTGGCCACACCCCAGGCCACCCTGCCACCCTCACCAGGTCACCTCTGCCAGGAGGCCAGGCCCTCCATGGGGGTTGCCTGTCCCACCCCAGTGGCAGCAGGGTGCCCGACTTTGGCTGGAGCCCCCTGTCCCCCTCCCCACCTGCGTGGGGTGCACCCTCATGGCTGTGTCAGACACGTGGATGAGGGAGGGTGTCCAGTGCTCCTGCCCGGGGCCCCTCATCAGCTTCTCGATGGCCTCGTTCAGCACATCCATCCCTGGGGAGCGGGACACCCCATCTGCCCCAGCTGTGGGCATGGTGCAGGCAGGGTACTGCCAGCAGGCCCCACAGGCAGGGACTGCCCAATGCTGGGGCACAGCTGCTCGGCCGCTCCATGGTGGGGGTTTCTCAGGCATCCCCCAGCTGCACTGCGGCCAGCGGCACTTACCCATGGCCCTGGGCACAGGCAGGCTGCCAATGTACAACGCCTCGTAGGTCTGCATTGACTGCCTCGCTGCTTCCACGATATCCACTGCTGGGCAGGAGAGGTGGAGGGGATGCCCCCATGTCCCCCCCTGTCCCCAGGGACCCCAGGGACACAGCCAGGCAGGCCAAAGGGCTCTCGCCACTTGGCATCCCACTGCATGAGGGCGGACTGTGGGCAGGGGGAGCCACCGGCAGCACGCAGCACCGGGGGGATGGTACCTTGCAGCGGCAGGTCCTTGCTAGAGACAGGCTCCAGCGTGGTGGTGTGTGGCCGCCCGCTGCTTGCTACGTCTCGCTCAGCCATGATCTGCAAAAGACGGGGGTCCCAGTGCCTCCCCTCACCCCTGAGACCCCTGGGCCATGCCCACACCCGCTGGGGCCCCTGCATCGCACCTTGGAGCACATCTCGTGCAGGGCCTTGGCAATGCCCTTGGCAGGCACGTTGCAGTGGAAGACGTGACACTTGAGGACACAGGTGTCCTTGTCACTGGCCACAAAGGCAAAGTCTCTGCAAGGCCACAAGCAAGCCACTGAGACCCCAGCAGAGGCAGCGCCCACATCCCCACTCTGCCCCACAGCCCCACACCCCCTTACCTGTCCCTGCAGCCACGGCGGCAGTCAGGAAGGGAGGAGAGGGGACAGGTTACTGCTAGGGTGCCTTCCTCCCACAGTGGGCAGAGCCGCCCCCCAGCCCCCGGCTCTGCCCCGGCCCCTGGCACCTGCCGTTGTTGCAGCCAACGCCCCAGACGCGGATGTTGAGGATGGGCTGGTGGTGGATGAGGCTGTGGTCGAGGGGGTCCACCAGGCTCATGGTGTCCTTCTTCAGGATCATCACCAGGTCCTGGCCCTGCAGAGGGTCAGCGGCTCCCTCAGCCTGGCAGATGGCCTGGGCGTCCCCAGCACCCAGACCACGTGCAGGGATACCCCTCTCTGCCCAGCCTACTCAGCCCCAAGCATGGGGACAGGCCTGTCCCCCCGCCCCCAGCCCTCCCCAGGTACCATTCCCGTGTGTGGGGACAGCCCACCCAGGCACCCCTGGCACTGTCCCCAAAGGACAGCCCTGTCAGATCCATGTGCCCCACACTTGAGACCACTGCATGGATGCCCTATGTGGAGAGTTGCCTCTGCCACTGGCACTGGTCCCTGCCCCTCCCCCAGCACGGTCCCCATCAGTGGGGAGAGCCAGCCTCAGCAGCAGTGGTCCTGGGGTGGGACCCTGCCTGGCAGCACCGTCCCAGGCTCTCACCTTGCCCTGGTTCTCTGCAGAGCCCTGGCCCTTACTGTTGGAGAGCTGCTGGATGCAGTTGTTGACGGCAATGCTGCTCTTGCCAGGTGCCAGGTCCTCTTCAGGGATCTCCACCCAGCCCAGTGACTGCACAGCAAAGCACTGAGCAGAGAAACATGGGGCTTCAGTGCCTGGCCAGCACAGCCACCCCTGTCCTGTGCCCCTTGCCCCTCACCCCTCGCTGTGCCAGCATGGTCACCCCTGCTCTTGCTCCCATCCCTGTCCCTGCCAGCTTCTGCCTGCCCACTCCTCTGCCAGCCCCAGCCCGTGATGCCACTGTGAAGTCCCCCGATGCAGTACCTTGGAGCCAGGCTCTGTGCTGTGCTGGAAGTCATCTCCGTACCAGGGTAGCGAGTTCCTGCAGAGGGACAGGGCGATGAAGGGATGGCTCCCACTCAGCAGCATGGACCTGGGACACCCAGGGAAGCACCAGGATGCCCTGGCACCGGCAGACCCCCATGCCATCAGCTGGGAAGCATCCCATGGAGGTGACCGGCATGGTTCTGCTGGCTCCAACGTGTGGGGTTGCTCTGGTCAGGGGCACTGGAGCCCCGCCCATGGGTGGTCAAGGGTCAATGGTGCCCCACAAGCCAGCAGAGCGCATGGGCAGCCCTACCTCCGGGACAGCGAAGCCATGGGGCTGGGAATGGGCCTGTCCTTTGCCAAGTGCTTTGCCGTGGGGCCCTGGCAGTCCTGGGAGAGAAGAGGAAAGGGGTGAGGGCAGCAAGAGAGGGTGTCAGGACGCACCAGGTAGGAGCCCTCCCTTCCAGGACAGCAGCACCTCAGCTTGGGGGCATCCCATGTAGCCAGAATGAGGCCAACATGGGCCCTGCTGGGGCCTTTCAAGGGGCTTAACCCTGGCCAGGAATGGGCTGAGCAGGACTTCGGGGTGACAGAGACAGGCCTGCTCCAATGGAAGGCTGGACCAGCGATGCCCAGAGGGCCCCTCAGCAGGGTCCTGCCAGGCGGTGGTATCCAACACCAGCCCTCACCCCCCTGCCCACATCCCCTACCATTCCCTGGAGTTTCTCCTCTCCATCAGCCTCCAGGCGCCCTCCTGTGCCAGTGGTGTGTGCAGGGTGCTGCCACTGTGTCGTGCCAGTCGACACATGCCAGTAGTAGGTGCCCAGAGAGTCATGGATTTTCCTCCAGCCTGGGGGGAGGTCAGGGTCTGTCTCCAGGCTCTGGTCACTCCAGAGGTCGTCTGCGCAGAGGGAGAGTGTGAGGCAAGGTTGGGGGGGGGAAGGTCCCTCAGCTGCAGGGTGCCCTGAGAAGTGAGTAGCTTCACCCAGCAGCGAAAGGGTCCTGCGGTGGCCTCTGCGTGCACGGCTGGGCACATGGCCCTGGAGAGAAGCATGGCGAGGGAAGGCTTGGCGCAATGCCAGAGAGGCTATGGTAGTGGCAGACCCCAGGCAAGTGATCGGTGCAGGCAGCTGCCTCACTGGCGCCTGGAGGGACGGAGTGACCCTGGCAGGGGCACAGAGAGTACAGGCAGCCTGAGCCTGCCAGGGAAGGCACCCTGCAGGGTGGCCAGGCAGAGCCCGGGGCTGCCAGCCCAGAGTTCCCCCTGCCAGCATGTGGTCCCCAGCCCTCTGCCAACACCCCAGTATGCCCGAGACCAGCTTCTTCCCAGCTTGGGTGGGGAAAGGGGTTGGGGACAGACCCCCTGGGGTCTGGGAGGAGGAGAACGCCCTTGGAGGGTTGCAGCTAGGAGGGGTAGATTAAACCCCCTCCTCCCTGCACCCCAAGCCCTGGAGAGGTCATGGAAATAAGCCCGTGGTGCAGCACAGCAGCGAACTTGGGAGCTTGGGCTCCTCGGGAATGCAGCCCAAAATCCGCAGGGCTTGGTGCACCCCCCGTGGGTGCTCATCCCCCGGGGCTCCGCTGCCGGGGGTGCGGGCGCTGGGCAGTGGTCCACCACTCCGCCCCCCGCGCCCCGCGGGACCCCCGACCCGCAGGAGGGTGGGGACAGGGGGTTGGGGGTGCCCCCCGTGACCTTGGGAGCAGCGGGGAGGCGGCGCGAGGCTGGCGGGCGCCCCCAGCACAGGCCGCCGCGTGCCCCGCTCAGCACAGCGGACAGCGCCGGGGCGCGGCTGCCGCTCCAGCCCGCGGGCGCCGGCCCCGGCCCCGGCCCGGCCCCCGACCCCAGCCCCCACCGGCCCAGCCCCGACCCCAGCCCGCACCGGCCCAGCCTCGGCCCCGGCCCCGCACCGCGGCCCCCAGCCCAGGCCCCGGCCCCTGGCGCGCGGCCCTGCCCGTCGGCGCGGCTGACCGTCGCAGTTGACGAGGACGATGGCCAGCATGTAGTCCTTGCCCAGCATGGCCCCGGTGCCCGCCCCGGCGCGGCCCCTCCGGCCCGCCGCCTCCCCAGGCCCGGACCCAGCGACGGCTGCGGCGGGAGGGGCGGGGCCAGGGCGGGGCGGGCGGCCGAGCAGACGGGCGGGCGGCGGGCGCAGAGGAGGGGGCGGTGGGCGGGGACATGAGGGGGTGCCAGGGAGTGGGAGGGGGTGCCTGGGCGTAGGAAGGACCGAGGTGGGGGGTGGGTGTGAGCCGGAGCCTTAGGACGTGGGAGGGGACATCTTGGCGGTGTTCGGGAAAGGAAGTGGGTGTTTGGGTGCCCGGCGGGGTTACCAGAGTCCGGAGGGGCAGTGAGGTCCTTTGGGTGTTTTGGTGAAGAAAATGTGACACTGGAGCGGGGAAGGGCCATTTAGGGGCAGGAAAGGAGGCTTCTGAGTGCAGTAGTGGGTCCAGATCAGCCCCTTGTGGCCTTAGGTTTGTTCCGTTCCCCTCCACACACCCTTAGGTTTCCTCCATTGCCCTCCCTTTCCCCACAGATCACCCTTATTCCTCTCCATCCACACTTATTGCATGTTCATTCTCTTCCATGTGTGCTCGGGTCCTCCCATTTCCCTCTGCCTGCCGTCCAGCCTCCTTCAGTCATTACTGAAGACACCTAAATGTGCATGCTGGTCATCTTCCCCTTCTCACCAGAGCCCGAGAGCTTTGCATATCCAGTTTGAGACTTCCTTTTCCATGCTAATCCTGGTTGATGCTCAGTACCTGGGAACAGAAGCTCTGGAGACATTTGTTGTACACCTCAATTCCCGCATGGAGCCCCCCATGTGCTGCTAGGGACAAAATCCTTCCAAGCTACAGGTGCCTGACAACATATTCCAAGATGGTTTGTTATCTGTGGCATGTCCAGACAGTCCATCATGGCCTCTTAACCTTTCCTTCTTCAGAGCCAGAAGCTAGTAGTCCTGGATATAGCCTGTGTCCTTGAGAGCCTCCCATGCCACCTCAGCTGCCCTGCTTCTTTCCACACACAGTTGTCCACAGAGCTTGCAGGTTTTGGAAGTGCAAAATGAATTTTCCATGCCTGTTCCCTAGCTTTCAGAGAGGCATTGCCTGTTTGCTCAGCCTCATTCATGTGCTCTGTGGGCTAACATGCCCCTAATTTTGTGAGACACTCTTCCCTCCTCCCTGCATTTTAACCTTGCTCACATCTGCTGGCCTAAGAAAGGCACCAGCTGCATAATCCAACTTTGTAGTCGTCCACAATAATTTCTGTATCTTCTGTTGGCATGTGCTTTTTTGGCTACAAGCTATTTCTTCAGTATCTGTCCAGAGCTAGTGGGATTTCTGAGACCCCATTCAAGCACTGTGTCCTTGGGACTTGTTTTGCCTAACCCTAACCCTTACCCAACCCAACCTATCCCAACACAGCAGGAGCAAAGGAAGTTTGTGGCTCCCTGTGTTCCGATGTGTCTGAGACGATGGGACTCAGAGGGGGTCGCAGGCCTTACCTTGACCCCTGCTTTGCCCAGATCAAGTGATGCTTCCTCTTTTTCCAGTGCTCAGGAGTGAGCTTGCCCCTACCAGGAACAAGCTTATGGTCACTTATAACACTGTGGTATCCTCTGCTGCATGTGTCTCCTTGTCCATAGTTCAATATGCATTTCACTTGAAAAACCGAGCTGGCTGATCAGACAGGAGGCAGCAACCCTGACACAAACTGTTCCCACTCCTCTTCCTGCTCAGCAAAGCCCACCAAGGTGACTTACTGAAGGCAGCTCTCTCTCCTGGCAATGTCATGAAGCTTGAGGGCAATGACAGCCTATAGTGATATAAGACTTAACGGTGGGTTGCAGAGGGAGGAGAATTTGGGGATGGTGCAGAGCAGAACCTAGGGATTGTATGAAACTTCATATGGGAGGTTTAGGGGAATAGACGTAGGAAAGGGAAAGGTAGAGGTCAGGGGAGGAACAAGCATGGGAAAACAGAAAGAAAAGGGAGAAAAGGGTTCGGTGGCATGTAAGCAGTGGTAAGTATGCTTGCTCGCCTGCCTGAGCATGTTGTTTCATCACTGCAGTCTGTCCTATACTCTTATTAAATCACATTTCTTCTGTGCAATTGTGCTCCCCATTCTGAGCCTGGTTTTGACCAGCTGGTGAACCTCAGACTGGACCAGTAGAACAGGAGGTCTTGATGCCCAGTATGGCAAAGCCATGTAGGGTCCAAGGGACCTGAGGGTCTGGGTGCTGGCCACCAGAGACCCATGCTCAGAGTCTGTAAGTGTACATGCACACATGCGTGGGTGGTTGGCCATCTCCCACGTGGACCGGCCAGTGCACAGGACAGGCAAGAAGACCCTGGGCAAGGTTTTCCCAGGTGTCTCTGCAGAACCAGGGGTGGGCTATGCCCTGGTTCCTACAGTTCACCAGACTCGGCTCCCTCTAAGGTAAAACCCCTTCAATTGTTGGTCTGCTGCCTCAGTCGTTTGCCATGTGATGTGCCCTGATCTTCTTAATGCCTGTGGATAAGCCTACAATTGGGGTCTCCGTTTTAGAGGTCTGTGGTGTGTTACTTCAATGTCTGGGCTTGGGGTGGGCTGAAGAGCGTGAGGGCAAGGGTATGATCCTCTGTCTAATAAGAAACCCATTCCCAATCCCAAACAAAGAAGAGGCAAGTCCTTAGCATTGGAAAAGTATATTTTTGGATGTCAGTGCAGTGGAAAGGAGGGCTGCTGTCTCTGAGGAATCCCAGTGAGTCTGTGAAGTGGGGCATTGCGCAGCTTATGTACTTCCTTGGGAATATGGCAAATGAGGCCAAATGAGCAGGATAGCCTTTCCATCAGCTTGGAGGTAAATAAGACCCTAAGAAGCTTTATCTTTCATCACTAATGATTTTAATGTCCTGCTGAATTTTTTTTCAGCTCTTTGGGTGCTTCTTTGTATATTCAATCACAGGGCTGAGATTTGGCTAGGAGCTGTTTCCAGCTGCATGAAGACCCACATGTACAGGGACATGGCAGTGATGGAGGGGTGTGCCCGCAACTCTGTGCCCGCATTACACAGCGCATCCCAGTGCCAGCCTTGCAACCGGCTTCTGGCAGGCCCCTGCTTCTCACAGGCCACCAAGCCAAATTAGCCTGGCTTGGCGACAGGACTCACCATGCTGGCTGCAGCCCTGCATCAACCCCAGCAATGATGCTGTGTCTGGAGCTGAGCCAGGGGATCGCTCTGCCCCTGCTTCTTCTGGGCATCATTCGATAATGCCTCTGGGTCTTGCAAGTGGGAATCTGAAGCAGGACTCGCTCTACTGGAGTTTTGCCTCATCACAGCTCTGCAAAGCCCAGATTCTTCACAGATCCCTTTATTTCTGTTTTTTCTCTGGAGTGTTGGTTTACCTCTTCAAGCAGGCATTGATGACCTAACAAACACTAACATTGTTTTGTCTGTCTTCAGGCAGCAGACAATGCTGTGTGGCTCTGGGGCTGACAAACACTGAATGCCAGATGTCTGGGAGAGCTTGGGGAAGCTTTTCCTTGGTTCATAGGAGGTAGTATAAAGAAAGCCCTTATACTCCTCAGGGAACGGTATGAGACATCTAGTAATTCTACAACTCTCCTAAGTTTCTGGTGTTGGCTCTGAAGATACAGAGATCTGGATTTGGTTTGGTTTGATTTGTGCTTGAAGAAGAAATAGGGTGGCAAGTGTCATTTTTAGTGCTGGGCTAGAGACCAAAAGTCTTTTTTTCTGGCCTGAATAATGAAATCCTGGAGAAGGGGCATAAGATTTCCCCTTGACTTGAATTTTAGCTTCCTAGGGCAATTATCAGCTAGATCTCTTCACAGTATAAGGGGCATCTCTCAGCACTTCTCTAAATGAGAGGTAGGAACAAGTGTGGTCTTCCCTTGCTCTCAGTTGTTTATTGCTGTTCAGATGGGGAGGAAAAAAACCACTTGTGTGTATAGCACTTATTCCTTAAATGCACATAGCAGGCCCTAGCTAAGGCTGATAGGAGCCCTCTCCAGCTTGTGTGTCTGTCCTAGGGTGCCTGCAGTGCATGCTCCTCTTCGAGAGGCAAGAGTTGGTTTTCCTTTAACTGCAGTCCCTTTTGATTCAGAACCTGAGGTTATTAGTGTCCCTTCACAGCACTGATTACAGGGCAGATTGACTGTTTCTCCCAAGGGTGCAGGCAGTGTGACAAACCCTCCGAGGCTGGCTAGCAGGGGGTTCCTGTGTAAGCGAAGTAAAGCCAGTCTCCTGCTGTAGTAAAGCAGGAGTAAGTGTGCTCCCTGCTAGACCCTTGGGTGGGAGCAAGCAATAGCAAAAACGGCCCATGCAAACAGGCTAATAATCAGAAGGAAAAAGAAAAATCAAGCACTTGACATTTTTCTTGTGGATAGTTTGTCATTGACATAATTTTTGCAGCGTGTTTTCACTAACAGTGAAAACAGTTTCATTAACAGTCTCACTCACACCCAGTGAGACTTATCTAGCCTGCTGCTCTCTGCAAGGAACGGGTGCTTTCTTGTTTTCTGCTTGGGCTGTGGTCATTGCTCCTCAGTGAAGGGCTGGGCCCTTTCTGCTCTCCGTGACATGTGTAGCCAACCTGAGACACCTTTGTCTGGGCTTTCTTAGACATTTGGGAGCACAGGGTCTTGGCATCTCTGAGGGATGAGGTTCTCAGCAGAAGCCTGATGATCTTGGTGGGAATAAATTCAACAGGTAACATCTTGCTTGTTTTTAGGGGCGTAACAACCCTTGAGTTTTGACAATGCAGTTTTATTAGACCTCAGAAATTACATTGCCATGGTCGCTTTTGGAGTAGATGCTAAGTGAAAGTCCCTGTCAATTGTCTTCTTCCCTTAGTAAATGAAATACAGCTTTTACAGCAGTTGGGTTGAGTCAGCCCTGCTGGCAGCTGCCTAAGGCCTGATGAGCAAGGTTGTCTATGGGTGGCCCTCATGTTCCTGGTAGAAGGAAACAAAAGCATTTTCAGTTACCAGATGCCACTGAAGACAAGAGGGAAAATGTTTTTCTGCTCTTCCCCTTCCTGGTACCATCCAGGGTGCAAGAACAAAGTGATGTGGTCCCAGTAGCATCTGACTGAATGAAAGTTGTGTCCTTCTTGTGGTGGGGGGAAGAGTTGCTGGAGCAGAGCAGATCTGTTCTCAGTGCAGCCAAAATAAATGATGGACCAGTTGTTAGGAGAAGCACATGCTGTAATTGACTGTACAACTCGTTAATGTTTGCCACCAGGAGAATTGATACAGCTTGTTGTATGGGGTCTAGCTGGGATGGAGTTAATTTTCTTCATAGCAGCTGGTATGGTGCTGTGGTTTAGATTTGTGACCAAAGCAGTGCTGATAACACAGGGATGTTGTAGTTACGGCTGAGCAGTGCTTGCACAGCGTCATGGCCTTTTCTGCTCCTCACACCACCCCACCAGCAAGCAGGCTGGGGCTGCACAAGAAGTTGGGAAGGGACACTGCAAGACTCACTACAAGAAAGACATTGAGGTGCTGGTGTGCATCCAGAGAAGAGCAACGAAGCTGGTGAAGGGTCTAGAGCACAAGTCTTATGAGGAGCGGCTGAGGGAACTGGGGTTGTTTAGTCTGGAGAAAAGGAGGCTGATGGGAGACCTTATTGCTCTCTACAGCTACCTGAAAGAAGGTTGTAGCGAGGTGAGTGTTGGACTCTTTTCCCAAGTAGCAAGTGATAGGACGAGAGGAAACTGCTTCAAGTTGCACCAGGGGAGGTTTAGATTGGACTATTATCCAGAGCAGAAAAATTTCTTCACCGAAAGGGTTATCAAGCATTGGAACAGGCTGCCCAGTGAAATGGTTGAGTCACCATCCCTGGAGGTATTTAAAAGACGTGTAGATGTGGTGCTTAGGGACATGGTTTAGTGGTGGACTTGGTAGTATTAGGTTAACAGTTGGACTTGATAGTCTTAAAGGTCTTTTCCAACCGCAGTGATTCTATGATTCTATGACACAGCTGGGACAGCTGACCCCAACTGACCAAAGGGATATTCCATACCATATAACATCATGCTCAGCAATAAAAGCTGGGGGAAGAAGAAGGAAGTGGGGTGTTTGCAGTTATGGTGTTTGTTTTCCCAAGTAACCATTACGCATGATGGAGCCCTGCTTTCCTGGCAATGGCTGAACACCTGCCTGCTGATGGGAAGGAGTGAATGAATTCCTTGTTTTGCTTTGCTTGTGTGTGCAGCTTTTGCTTTGCCTATTACACTGTCTTGATCTCAACCCACGAGTTATCGCTCTTTTACCCTTCTGATTCTCTTCCCCACCCCACTGGGGGGGAGTGGTCGGGTGGCTGGTGGTGCTGAACTGCCCACCAGGGTGAAACCACAACACTTGTCCATTGGGCTTTGTAAATGGTTTTCAAAGGTGAAGCAGGACAGCTTACTTCAGGTATTTCTGAATACCTTATTGAATGGGTTTGGCATTCAGGAACAGAAGGTTTGGGCACTCTTTTTGTAGTCTTTCAACTTGCCTCAGTGATACACTTAAGATCCTAATTGTGGTAAGCTTGTGAATATCATCATGCTGATGGTGACCATTGCATTTTTTTCCATCAGTTGATGAGACAGACTGGCAATAGTTTAATACGTTGCTGCATTTACAGACTTTGATTATCTTTTTTTTCACTTCTCTTGTCTCATAATTTTGAAGTTGCTCATTTTTTGACACACAGATGTGATTTGATCAAACCCATAGGGCTGATGGAGTGGCTCAGTCCCTGAGAAACCTCCTGTAGTTCATCCGGACCAAGAGAATTCACCATTAAATGGACATATTGCAAAAACTGCACATACAGTCCAGAGAAGGATGGTCCCTTTTGGGGGAGGGAAGAAGGAAGTCAGACCAAAGAAGGAGCTCACTGCCTTGCTGAGAAACAGAGCGAGTAGGTGGACCTGACATGAAAGTTTTTCAGGCTGTGATAAGCTTGGTTGGAGGTGATGGAGCCATTTCTATGACATCAAACTCAACAGGAAGATTACACAGAAGATGACAAAATATAGAAGAAAATGGATCACAGAAGAAAATAGGGAGACAAGACCTGTATGGATAGCCAAAATGAGGAGGTTTGTTGTTTCGTGTTTTTTTTTTCTTTTCTTTCCTGGCTTAAAAGTGGCTTTGTAAAGCTTTTGCTAGAGTGAAAATATATCTTAAAATTGTTCCTCAGAGCCACAAGTGTACCAGGGCCATTCTTTGGTGTGGACATAACTCCATTTCTATAGGGCAACTTGGTAGTGGGTGGCTGATGGCAGGAATGGAGGATGAGGAGGCTTCATTGTGCACCCTTAGGGGCCTATTATTTACCTGAAAGTTGGGCTTACCCTTGACTCCTAAAAATCTCTGGCTGAGCACCATTTAACTGTTTATATCCAGTTAGTGTCTTTCATTGATCTTTTCTACAAAGCTGAATACACACGACTTTTGAAGGTGTCCTCTGCTGGCCATTGCAGAGTGGGCTGATTAAACCAGTTCACTGACAAACTGTTTTCTTTTGTGTCCACCTTTACTTTTGTCCCAATGAGGGTTTTTTTCCCCGTTTGTTACTTAAATGAATAGTAACTCAGCAGTATTTATAATGAGTTGTCTGTGATGTGCGGTTGTGTGAGATCTGAAGGTTTTTTTGAGAAGGCACTGGAATTTATGGAAAGCTTATTTTGTGGTGCAAAATGTCAAGCTGTGCTTCTGAGCTGGGAGCAGCAGCTGTCATTGCAAAGTCACTAATTTGGTCACGTGTGGAGTCTCAGATTTAAAACATAGCCAATTCCCTGCTTCAGTTCTCACAAACTTGTACATGCTATTTGAAAAGCCTTTGTTTTTAGAGTTCAACCTTCCTAACCAGGCAGGCAGCCTCAGGACATTGTTTACCACCCATAAGCTTACAGCCCATAAGCTTACATCTCATTGCAATTGAAATTTGCCTTCTGGTTTTGCTGCAAGCACTTTCCCATCTCTCCATGCGCGTGTCAAATGTGCCGATGTTTGTGGCCCACGGTGGAGTCAGAAGGAAATGACTGGATCAGGTACAGAGTCTCTTTTAATCCAGGTTTCTTTTGGCTCTGCGTGTGTATCTTCCAGGCTCTAGTAATGGCCAGGGGGTGAAAAAAATCCCATTTATAGTCTCTGTGTTGGGGAACACAATTGCTTGTGAGCAATTCTGGGGCGACAAGCAAATTGCAGGGAAAGTGCATTTTCTTTGCTCGTGGGTTTCTAATGTACCTAACCCTTAATGAGGAGGCTTCACTTTTTGCCCTTGGAAGTGTCAAGTATCAAGATGAGGAAACCTGTGAAGCCCAGTGGGATGGGATGGCTTGCATTTGACCAGGAGCATAAAAAAGTAGGAGGCAGCTGGGTTGTCTGCTTGTTGGTGAGAGACCTGGGCCAGAGGACTCTTCTGCGTTAACCACTGAGGGCAGCAGTGGGAACTGGGATGGCTTTCCAGTGGTGAAGGAGAAATGGTTTTGATAGCAGCCAGTACAGCTATAGGGAGAGATTTTTCTATGGCAGTCTGATGTGTGCATCCTTCTGCAGTGATGCTTCTTTAAATGAAACCAAGAGAAGAGACCATGCAGATGGAGAGAAGAGAGACTTAAGTTGTGGCAATGCTCTTTTTTTCATCTGAAAGTGGCTTTTCCCTGCTTTAAAAGGTAGCACTACTTTGACCTGTTGTGTACTGAAAGTTATCACCAGCTCCTCTTAAGTCAAGGGGAGACAATGGAAGAAAAGGGCTGATGGACTATGGTGTCTTCAATGCAAAGGAACATTTTCTTGCCTTTTTTTCAGATTTAGCTACTAACTGAAGCCATTTCACAAGGCTTGAGATATCTGCTCTTCCCACACTGGACTGAAGGCCTTTAAAGCTCCCTGAGTCCGATAGGATAAGTGTCTGCTGTAGGCTCCCTCTCCCTGCCCGCTCCCCCCCCCCCCCCCATGAAGAAAGGGTTCTTGTTTTTGGAAGAGAAGGGACATCTATAGGGACAAGTTTAACGTCTGTGTGTTTGCTTGGTATTCAGAGTCTGCATGGTCTTAATGATACTGCTTCCCAAATGGGGATAGTCCCTCTCCTGCCTAGCCTGTAAGAGGCATCTTTTAGCTGCCCATGTTGCGTTCAACTTGCTGACCTTACCTTTCAGAAAGCTAACAATACTCGGATGCAAATATAGTTGGAAATGTTCATGTTTTACTTTGTGGTGTACCACTTAGCTTGTATGATTTCCCACCAGTAGACCACAGTGTGCTTTCTAGTGGAGGTGTTGGCTGCTTCCCCTTTTTCCAAATAGTGAAACTGATACAGAGCAGAAGGATGCTTGCAGGTGTTGGTGGAAGAAAGTTGGAAAAGATATAATGTTAGCCTTGAGTCAACAAAGAAGGAGATGCTATTGCACACTGGAGTATTTTATGCTAAGAGGCTCAGTGGTTTATTTGCCTTCCTTAACAGACATTCTGTGCTGGTTGTGGCTGGGATAGAGTTAATTTTATTCATAGTAGCTAGTATGGAGCTATGTTTTGGATTTGTGCTGGAAACAGTGTTGATAATACAGGGATGGTTTTGTTATTGCTAAGCAGTGCTTACACAGAGTCAAGGCCTTTTTTGCTTCTCAAACCACTGCACCAGCAAGTAGGCTGGGGGTGCACAAGAAGTTGGGAGGGGACACAGCCGGGACAGCTGACCCCAACTGACCAAAGGGATATTCCATACCATATGACATCATGCTCAGCAATATAAAAGCTGGGGGAAGAAGCGGGAAGGGAGGAGTGTTTGCAGTTATGGTGTTTGTTTTCCCAGGTAACCGTTACACGTGATGGAGCCCTGCTTTCTTGGAGATGGCTGAACACCTGCCTGCCAAGGGGAAGGAGTGAATGAATTCCTTGTTTGCTTTGCTTGTGTGCGTGGCTTTTGATTTACCTATTAAACTGTCTTTATCTCAATCCACAAGTTTTCTCACTTTTACCCTTCCAATTCTCTCCCCCATCCTGCTGAGGGGGAGTGAGTGAGTGGCTGGTGGTGCTTAGTTGCCGGCTGGGGTTAAACCACGACACATTCATATTTCAGTCAGTCAAAACAGGCTTTAATAGGTGCTGTCTCAGTGTAATTAGTGTGCTCGGTTGGTTTGTCTCATGAACCTTCTTCCCTGTAATCGTGTGTTTTAGGCCATAGAAGGAGTGACCATTGCTGCATTTCATAAAGGCAAGCCAGATGAGATCATGAGCAGTGCCTTCAAATGCCACTGCACGTGTGAGGGTGTGAGAGACTGAAAGAGTTAATGTTTCAAACATTGTGGAGAGATGAGGTGCGATTTGCATGGCGATGGCAAGTCATGGGATGGGGAGAGCTTTTCGGAGGAGAGACTAAAAGAGGTATTGTCTTGTGAGACACTGAAAGAGGTACTGTCTCAAACATTGTATCGAGATACGGTGCAGCAAGTCGGCTAGCACGGGATGAGAAAAGCGCGTTGGAGGATGCACAGTTGCCATCTATAGCCAGAGGTCACACAGAGTTTTATCTAAGGAATGGGCCTACAACCACCTGAAACTTGGAATGAAACTCCTCGCAAACCACCCCCCTCCCTCCCCCCAGCGTCTGCAACCCTTTGAGGACCAGAACAACATAAGTCCTCCAGGGATGTGACCTGAGGCAGGGATTAGAGTATAAAGAGACACCTTCCCCAGGGAATGGTGCGCGCCCATCACCGGAGGATTGCCACGTCTGCCACCGTCATTGCGGGATCCAAGGGTGGTGATACCTTTCCTTTTCTTTATCTTCCTCTCTTCTCTTTTCCTTTTCTCACTTCTCTTTTCCTCTGCTCTTCCACTATACATATATCTGGGCATATGAGTTTTGGATGAATTGTGACAGGTTGCCCGGAAAATAGCTCCATTGCCAAATTGCCTCTGTTCGTTTGCTGAGCTTGCTAGTTCATTAAGTTTGTAGTTTGCTAGTTAATAAAGTTGCTAGTGTGACTGTTCCTCTGAGTTATTGTCGTGACTCTACCGGCCTGCGGCTCTGCCGAGCAGAGATCAGCCTTTGTCGGTACACAAATCCCTGGGGAATCAAAAAGATTCACCCATCTCACAACCCACCGAGTAGGATGAGACAGAGGGCATCCACAGGTGCTGGTTTCCTGGTTTAATGGTGAAGCTTTGCTGGTTTAGTGGTGATGTAAAGCTTGCTGCAGCATAGTGGTGTTCTCATTGAGAATATATTTTAAAATACTCCTTGACTGTGTATGTAATGTTTGTTTTCCAGGTATTTCTCCTGAGGAGGCTACATGGCAGAAGGTGGACCAGTGGTGTGGCTCTCTTCAAACAGGACCTCATCTTAAGATGTACGTGAATTGTAACAACAATTACAAGCGGAGGAGGCTTGAGTGCAATAAATAGAAAGAAGAGACCTTATTGAGGTGGCTTAACATACATGGAAACTCCCTGTTTTCTCTAGACCCTATGCTGGTGCCACCTGCTGCCCTCGGGTTGACTGGAGTCTGTCTGTGGGAGAGGGGGCACAGCGATGCAGCCCTGTGCCGGAGGGGGATGTTGATGATGATGGTTCCTTTATGGATGCCAGCAGCTATTTCTTTCTCCTCCTGAAAATGGGGTCCCCAGCTCCAGGCCTGCATCTCTGTCGCTGATGCCTCAGGAGATGTTTTGGCCTGGGGGTCTCGGTCCCCATCACTCGTCACCCTGGGACTGGGCTCCTCCTCGCCACACCCTCTGCCCCACGCCTCTGCTCTCCCACAGTGCCCCAACAGCTCCTCCCAGCCAGAACCATGACCTGCTGCTGTGTTGGTGTAAAAACCAGGGTTGCACAACCCAGAGCTGCTGTGGCAGCTGAACCCGGTGAAAGCCACACCAAGATACATCCTGGCAGAGCAAGCCCAAGCAGCCCCGGCTGACAGACCTGGCAAACTCAGTGCACAGCCCATCACCTGCTACCAACAACGGTGGTGCCATGGTCCTGGGCCATGGGGCTTGAGGGTCTGGGTGTGGGTGTCCCCACTGGCATGGGGACAGGAGATTGGGTGAGACTTGGGTCCCGGGAGGAGCAGAGGCACAATCCCCTCTGCTTCAATCCCACTACCAAAGTGTGGGAATACCTTGCACCAGACACTTCTTTAGGGGATGCTCGGGGTGACCTGGGTGTGTTACAAGCACTTTGGGGAGGGCTGTGTGAGGTGCTGGCACGGATGCCCTTTGCAGCACACAGAGAGAGCATTGCTCTTCAGGGACACAGCAAAGGTTTCCAAATTCATGACAGCTTGTCGAGATTGCAACGCTACAAATCCACTATGTCCTCTCATCTTTCCAAAAGAGGGGTGGAGTGAGGTTGGGGGAAGAGCTCTACTGTTTGCTTCTCTTTGGCTTGGTTTTCAAAACCAATGCCTGCAGCCAGAAATTATGTGCTGGGGGGGGCTTGTTCTGACCTGAGAGCAGAAAAAAACCAGCACAGTTCACAGAAGCCATGGAGGTTGCTTTGGTTGGTAAGGTGGGCACAGCCTTTGAGAAAAAGCAAACAAGCCAAAAAACCAAGAAGAGGGAGAAAAAGAAACCCAAAGACAATGACAGTTACCTCCCACAAAGGAGTCAGCCCCCGCCTCGCAGGGCGAGTGCTCCAGCCCAGCCATCCCAGTGCCCTCCCCTGAGCCCCTCTGGTCTGTTGACACCTCTCCTGTTTGGGCTCCAAACGGGATGCGATGCCCAGAGGAGGCCAGATGGGCGCTGGGCAGAGGGGTTTCCCCTGCCCTCCCTGTCTCCCCGCCTGCTGCCCTTGCTGCTCGCTGGCCCTGCCAGCCCAGGCAAGAGCTGCGCACCAGTGTAGTGATGAAGTCAGGTCTGGAGAAGACGGTTTAAGATTCAGGGTGAGAAAAAAAAGCAGAGCAAAGATCCATAACCATAAAATAAGTTGCAGTTGCTGGAATACAAGAGAGAATAGAAGCAGGATTAGGTACTACAGGAAGGGTTGGTAAAACAACAGCATTAACCACACAGAAATCCTGGACAAAATGGTAGGTGTTCTTCCCTGTTTTTTTAACAGGTAAAATGGGAGTGTTACAATGGCTGTGAATATGAGCAATTATGCCTTGCTGCAAAAGGGAATCAATAACCAGTGGAATACCTTCCTCAGCTTCCTTTGAGATAGAATACCGAGGAACACACGGGAGAGGCTTTTCCTGATTTAAAATAATTTGGACAGGTTCAGCACTTAGCACATGACCTACTTCATAAGCGTGAGAAGACCAAAGCTGGGAAGGTACTTGATCTAAGACGTCCTGGAAAAAAGAGAGGTCTGGTGAGATGGGCATCAATTCAGATCAGATGCCAGGAGGTGGAGCAGAGAGATTAATTTGGCCTGCTGCCTTGCTGGGACATCCAGGAAACAGTCAATGGTACATCCATCCGAGTTTGCACAAGAGATCTTTGCCCAACAAGTTAATAGGAGCAGTAGGGCTTAAAAGAAAAGCCACCCTGTGCTGATGGGTGATGTGATCATGGCCCAAAGGCATCAGCTCTGTGAGTACTAGAAGAAAAACAGGGGCCAGTGCTGCAAAATCATTGAGGGCATTCTGATTTCCAGTGACTGGCTGTTTGCAAAGATGGCATTGGCTGTCGGCAAGCACAGGCTGAGTAGGTTTTGAACAACTTAACCACCCTTGGGGGTTAGATACTGTCCTCCCACCCTTCCCAAAGGGGGTGTAGGCATTTTCTAATTGCTGAATTAGAAAATTCAAATTCTAATTATTTGAAAATCCAAATTCTAATTAATTAAAGCCATTAATTTAGCTTTGCTGCATTCCTTTGCCTTCTTAGATTTGTTATAAAAATGTTGAGCAGCTGATATATGTTAACAGGAAAAGGAGGATCAGAGATAACATTGATCTGTTACTTGATGAGGTCAGTCACCTCACAAATAGGGATGTAGACAAAGCGGAGATGTTTAATGCCTTCTTGGCCTCTGTCTTGAGCACCTGCGATGGGCCCTAGGACCCCTGGAGCTCTGTGTTGGAAGACCGTGACTGGAGGGGTGACAAACTACCAGCTGACTCTGAATTTTTGAGACTTGCTGCTCCAGCTGGATGCGCATAAATCTATGGGGCCCAATGGGATTCATCCCAGGGTACTGAAAGAGCTGGCTGATGTCATCGTGGGACCTCTCTCCATTATTTTTCAATGGTCTCGGGAGTCTGGAGAGGTCCTAGTCAACGGGAAGCTGGCAAAAGTTGTCCCAATTTTCAAGAAGGGTAAGAAGGAAGACCCTGGTAATTACAGGCCTGTCAGTCTCACTTCAGTGCCTAGTAAAATTATGGAGAAGGTTATTCTGGGACTTATTGAAACAGACTTGAGAGACACTGCAGTCATTGGTCATAGCCAGCATGGGTTCATGAGGGGAACGTTCCATTTAACGAACTTAATTTCCTTTTATGACAAGGTCACCCATCTAGTTGACCAAGGGAAGCCAGTAGATGTGGTGGTTTTGGATTTTAGAAAGGCTTTTGATACTGTCTCTCACAGTATCCTTCTGGATAAAGTATCTAGCACACAGCTGTCTAGTCCATCATATGTTGGGTAAGGAATTGGCTGATGGGTTGGGGTCAAAGAGTTGCAGTAAGTGGGGTTACATCAGGCTGGCGGCCAGTCACCAGTGGGGTTCCCCAGGGCTTGATTTTAAGGCCAGTGCTCTTTTATGTTTTTATAAATGATCACGAGGCAGGAATCAAATGTCCATTAAGTAAGTTTGCTGAGGATACTGAACTAAGAGGAGCTGTGGACTCCCTCAAGGGTAAAGAGGCTTTACAAAGAGATCTGGATAGACTAGAGAGGTGGCCAATCACTAACCCTATGAAACTTAACAAGAGCAAGCGCCGGGTTCTGCACCTGGGATGGGATAATCCTGGTTATACATACAAATTGGGGGATGAGAGGCTGGTGAGCAGCCCCGCAGAAAGAGATCTGGGGGTTTGGATTGATGGCAAGTTGAATATGAGTCAACAGTGTGCCCTGGCAGCCAAAAGGGCCAACTGTGTTCTGGGGTGCATCAAGCACAGCATAGCTAGCTGGTCAAGGGAGGTGCTTGTCCCACTCTACACTGGTGCAGCCCCACCTTGAGTACTGCGTGCAGTTTTGGATGCCTCAATATAAGGACATCAAACTATTAAAGTGTGTTCAGCGGAGGGTGACCAAGATGGTGAAGGCTCTTGAGAGAAAGACTGATGAGGAGCAGCTGAGGTCACTTGGCTTGTTCAGCTTGGCTGAGGTGTGACCTCATTGCAGCCTACAACTTGCTCAAGGGGGGGCTGTGGAAAGGGAGGTGCTGATCTACTCTCTCTGGTGACCAGCGACAGGACACAAGAAAATGGAATGAAGCTGTGTCAGGGGTGGTTCAGATTGGACATTAGGAAAAGGTTCTTCACTGAGAGGGTGGTCGGTCACTGGAAGAGGCTCCCCAGGGAAGTGGTCACAGCACCAAGCCTGTCAGAGCTCAAGGAGTGTCTGGACAATGCTCTTAGTCATATGGTTTAGTGTTACGTAGTCCAGCGAGGAGCAGGGAGTTGGACTTGATGATCGTTACGGGTCCCTTCCAACTTGAGATATTCTATGATTCTATGATAACATCTCCTCTACTTTTTCCCCTCCCAGCCAATGACAGTATTTTGGATATTTTCAGAAACTTTAGAACCCAAGACTTGAACAAAATTTGAAACAAGTGCAGGTCTTGCTTGCTCCATAGCGTTTTCTATTCCTGCATTACTTACAAACATTTCTCTTAATCTACTCAAGTAGCCTGCTGGACTTTCATCCTTGAATCGTTTGCATGCATAAACCTTAGTCCAGTCTGTTTTCCTAGGACATACTTGGGAAGCAGCATTCAAAACAGAATCTCTGTGCTGTTGTAGATCAGCATTTGGAACAGAGCTGTGCTGGCTGCTTGGCCGTGTCATACAGTTAAAGCTCCTTGCAGACATTGTGGACAGACCACTCGGACATGTGCATCTTTGCGCTTCCGAGTATGAGACTGCGAGTGAAGTGGGTTTTGTTGTGAAATAAATCCATCTTTTCCCCCTGTGAGGAGTTTTCCTACTTGACTTAACTGCTTTAACATTACAACATTACCTGTGACTGTTGAATTCAAAAGTATACGGTGATGACACAGGTAAGCGGATCGCTGAACAGCACAATCACCAGCATCTCTTGCTTACATCACCCAGAGTGACAACTTCTTCCTTACCTCTTGTGGCCCCAGCTGTGTGATACTGTGCCCATTCTGTGTCTGAACTAGGGACGAAAAAATTCCCAACACCCAAAAGCACCTAAAAGTGAGAGCTGCCATTTAAGCAAAGCCATGACATGCATGATTCTTTCAGCAATGTTTTATTGCCACAACACTGTGACATTCACCCCTTCAATGTCATTTCATTTTGCATAGTACAGAAATTCCTCTATGTTTATGTGCATCTAGTATTGAATGCATCACTGAAACATGAATGCATTTCAACTTGAAAACGACAGCTGCTCCTTCACGCTCTCTGCCCACAGATTACTGTGCCCCCCTAACCCTTTGCTGCTAGACAAGGAGGGCCGAGGGCGTGCAAGGCCCCTCCACATGCCCCGTTGCACCACGCTGGGCATCAACACCTGCCTGAGCACCCCCATCCTCTATGTTAAGCCCACGCAGTTGCTTTGCTGGCGGTTATTTTTCACCCTGGGCAGGCTCCTGGCTGGAGCCCAACGCCGCTGCTCTCCCGCAGGACGGGTATGGGAAGTGGGGAACAGCCCCCGGCGCCCACGCCCGGTGTCCCGGAGGGAGTGGAGTGGGGCACCTCGGGCCCGGACCCTGCCAGCTTCCGGAGCCGTACGCTGAAGGGGCCGCTCTTGCCCGGGATGCCCGGCCCGCCTGCAGAGCGCCCCAGCCGCCCCTCCAGGCCGCCACACGCCAGCCTGCAGCACACGGTGCCTCAGCGGCCGCCACAGCCCAAGCCGCCCCGCTCAGCCGCACAGTGGCGGGGCTGCCATCCTGGACCTGCTCAACCCGGAGCCACCGCCACGGCCAAGAGGTCTGAACCTGCCGCCACTTCCGGGTGCAATGCCCAAAGCGCTCTGCTGCCGCCGGGGGAACGGCAGTGTCTGGGCGGGAGCGGCCGGACCCGTCGCCCACATGCTGCATGGAGCTCTTGTGCCTGTGACCACCCCCGTGTGGGGCCTGTGTCCTGTCACTGCCTTAATCGCCCTGGTCACGCTGGCCTTCGGGAGCCCCAGGCGCTGTGGAGCAGAGGGACCAGGGGAGGACCCTCGGTGGAGGAGCAGTGGGGTAGGGCATGCTGACACTGGCCCTGCACGAGTCCAGGGGCCTGGCAGGATGCACCCACGAGGAGCTTCCTCATGTCTATGCAGGAACACTCTCCATGACCTTTGGAAGGTCCCAGCAATGGGAGAGGTTCCTGGTGACTGGAAGAAAGCAAATGCGCCCCCCCTCTCTCCCTCCCCCCCCCCTCCACCCCCCAAGAAGAACAAGGAGGAGGAACTGGGGAACTGCTGGCCAGACAGCCTCACCTCGATCCTGGGGAAGGGGATGGAGCAACTAACCTGGGAAGCCATTTCCAGGGGTGATCAAGGACAAGACAGTGATCAGGAGGAGTCAGTATGGATTTGCGAAGTGCAAGTCATGCATCCCCAACGTGATCACCTTCTACTGTGAGGTGACTGCATGCACTCTCAGCACACAGGTAATACAGAACTGGGAGGAGTGTCTGAGGCACCAGAGGATCACACTGCCACTCAGAGGGATGTCAACAGGCTGGAGAAATGGGCTGACGGGAACCTCCTGAAGTTCAACCAAGGGATGTGCAGAGTCCTGCCCCTGGGGAGGAAAAGCCCCAGGCACTAGGACATGCTGGGGCTGCCCGGCTGGAAAGTAGCTCTACAGAGAAGGCCCTGGGGGTCCTGGTGGACACCACGTTGAATCTGAGCCAGCAGCGTGCCCTTGCCGCAAAGAAGGCCAATGGTGTCCTGGGCTGCACAAGGACCAGCGTTACCAGTGTTAAAGGAGAAGCTGCTGCCCAAGCATTCACACACCATTCAGGGAGTCGCACACCACCCAAGACTTTAACTGCTAGGACCAGAGTCCCTTCGCAGCGGGCAGCTCCACTGAGCTGATGGGTGCCCCTTTTTGACTCCTCGCTCACACACACACTCACTCACAGGTGCTTCCTTTCCCCTTTGGCTCAACCCTAGGTTTCCCAAAGCAGAGTCTCTGATATAACGTACGCCAGACAAATTTATTGGTACAGCGGTGAAAACAGCTCGAGCTGGGTGCCTCTGGAGAAGGACCCAGAACAAAGAAATCCCTGGGCAATTATACCCTTACAATCTAAATTCCCCTCCCCTCAGCAGACAGTTCGGACCAATAGTAGTATCGGTCTGGGGTCTTCTCGTTCTTCATTGGACCCTTTCATTGTCTCTAGGTGGGCCGATTCTTCTCTTATCTCTAAGATTGCAGCTTCTGCTAAGGTTGAAACCTCCTTATCTTTCTGGTTTGCAACAGTTTTGGGGGCCTTCCTTCACGTAGTCAAGTAAAAGTTCAGTGCACGGTCGGTGGATCTAGGTGAAAGTTCTTGGGGGTCTAAGACTTCAGCAAGCCTTGATACTAATGCTAAAGTGACTACTACAACACCAGCAGGTGGAGGGAGGGGATCCTTTCCCTCTGCTCAGCACTGGTGAGGCCATACCCAGAGTGCTGTGTCCAGTTCTGGGCTTCCCAGGACAAGAGAGAGAGACACAGACTGGAGAGAGTCTAGTGAAGGGACACCAAGATGGTGAAGGGACTGGAGCATCTCTCTGATGAGGAGGGGCTGAGAGAGCTGGGACTGTTCAGCTTGAAGAAGAGAAGGCTTGGGGGATCTTATCCATATCTATAAATATCTGAAGGGAGGGTGCAATGACAACGGAGCTGGGCTCTTTTCAGTGGTATCCAGTGTCCATCCAGCTCAGGGTGGCCCTGCTTGAGGAAGGGCTTGGACCAGATGACCTCCAGAGGCCCCTGCCAATCCCAACTGCTCTGTGAGTGTGTGATTCTGGCACAACAACCAACAACAACAGGGACTGCCTGAAAGGGGCCTGAGCGAATGCGCAGGCGTGAAACATGCTGCCAGATGGCCTTTGCAAGCACAGGGTCTGTCTCTGAGGCTGGGGGAGCTCCTGGGTGTGCTCCTGAGAGCCCTGTCACCCCATGACGTCACTTATGGTGGGCAACTATAAATGCCAGCATCAAGTCCTGCTAGTGGCACCTGAGGTGTCAAGTCCTGCCGTCAGCACTGGAGGCACCAAGTCCCGGCAGTGGCCAATGAAGTATCGAGTCCTGGCAGTGGCACTGGGGGCATCCAGCCATGAGCCGGCTGCCCTGGGCACTGCCGCAAGTGGCCTCTGGGGAGGGGACCTACCCCATCTGCCAGGGCCCCTTTGAAGGCCCCACCTGCATGGCTCTGTGCTGGCATGTCTTCTGTGTTGAATGCATCTGGCACTGGGCTGCCACCATTGCCAACGCCACCTGCCCACTCTGCCGGCAGCCTATCACCTCCATCCTCCACTGGGAGGAGGACAACGACGAGAGGGAGGAGGCCTCCGCCCACCGTCCCCAGGGCTGCTTCCACCCCTATGCGGGGTCAGGGCTGTGGTGGTAGGGGTGTCAGTGGTGGTGGGGTCCCGGAGGTCCCCGGCTCCAGAGCTCCTCTGCTGGGCATGCGGAGCATAGCTCCCACAGGCCCCTCCAGCGGGTCCAGTGCCTGTCCTGGCGCTGGGACTGTGACGGCTGCAGCCAGCTCCAGCCCCACCTGGTGGCCCTTGAGGATGCCTCGTGGCTGTGGAGGGTCCTGGGTTTGGGCAACAGATGCATCGCCATGCCAGGCCCCGCTCCTGAGTGGGGCAGCCAGGCACCTCGGGGCCTGTTGGAAATAAATACCCCCAGGATGCTGAAATGGGCCACGCCTAGGTTCTTCCACACCAGTTTGCTCACCTCTGCTCTGCAGTCAGGGAAGGGTGACCTTGCAGGCCAGGGAGGAGTTTCAGGGCTACTTCATTCCCTTTTCTCAGCTTCCCCTGCCCCACAGCGCCAGCCCCTATGTTTCTGCAGGCCCCAAGGAGGTCACAGACCAGGAGCACGCCAACAAGTCAGGCCCTCACCCCCTGCATGCCTTCAGCACGCACAGCAGCAGGAAGCATCGCTCAGAGCCTTCCTGTCCCATGACAGAGCCCCTTGGGAGCAAGCACTAGTTGTCCTGGTCTCTGCTTCTGGCTTTCAGCCCTGAGAGGAGATCCCCTGAGGCACCACTTGCCTGACCTCTCCCTTGCTATCCTGCCCACTGGGGAGATGGGCTCCAGCCTTGCTCAGAGCCACTGCCCAGAGGACACCGTGGCAGGTACCACAAAACCTGTGTGCGAGAGGATCAGGCAGAGCAGCCCTGTAAAGTCTTGCTCAACAAATGGGCCCTTCTCTCATGCTTTGACTTTTGCCTACAAAGCCAGAGGTCCCGTTTCCTGCACACAGCACTTCAGAAATGTGCCAGGCCTTCCAGGGGAAGGCACCAAAGGTCCCTGGGAAGGACAGAGCCTGATTCTGGGTCAGCTTTCTCTACCATGCTTCAGTGACTTACTCCAAGGGCAAAGGACAGCCCCGCAAAGCCTCTCCTCAGGAGCCAGAGGAGACGGCAGCACGGTCCAGCTCTAGCTGCACTCAGCCAGACAACCAACAGCTGCAGCTGGTGCAGCTCAGCTACATGCCACCACTGGGTTCTCAGCAAAGAGCAGAGACAGCTCAGTGCTTCCTTTGCCCCGCTCAGGATGGAGGCCAGGGAGATGTAGGCTGAGACATGCAAGCATCTGGGAAGCCATTTTACTTACTGCCTGGATGTCTGCTCTGCCAGTTCTTCATCCATGGGCCTGGTGGTATCCAAAACATGCCACTTCACACTCTCCTCCGTGCTCCCTGGCCACCTCACCTGTAAGAGAAGGGAAACAGGGTCGGCTTCTGCACACCCCTCTGACCTGCTCCAGTCCTTCCCTTCACTCATGCGGGGAGGCACAACGTCCTGTCTCGGGGCATTTCTCAAACCCTGTGCCGAGCATCTGTGAGCCCGGCATGGGGCCGACTACCAGACAGTCCCACAGCAACATGCACAGAGAGTTTCAGACCTAACTCCACAGGTACAAGATGAACACTAGGCTGTGAGCTCGGACGTGAGTGTTCCTGCCTATGGAGATACTCCTGAGATTTCGAAGACCTCAGTAAACTGTTCAAACAAGACTTCAGTGCCTACAAATGGTCACCTCCTGTAGGAGCCTGAGGTGGCCTGTCCATGTTATAGGTTTGGGATACAGTAACAGACACCAGAGCAAAAGCTTCACAGATGAAGAACTGATCCCAGAACTACATAACAAATGCAAATCAGCAGCACAGTTATCTGGGTTGAAATTACAGTAAATCCAGTCATTCACTAATACTGGACTAAGACTAATATCAGGGTGTGCAAAAACCTAGATAATCATGGTTATCAGGCTGGCAGGAAGCAGGACATGGCTTCTTCAGGTGAGTGACTCAGACCAGCCAAGGGGCTTGGGAAGGTTCACCCTCCCTGACTTGATTGCCGTGTTTTATCGCTGAGTCCCAGAAGGGGTACTGAGGTTCATCACACCCCACCTCTGCTCCATCTGGACTAGTTAAGCAACCATAATACCACACCTCTCCTCCATCTGGACTAGTTAACCAATCATCACTTCTCACTGCTGTTCTGTCTGGGTTTCTTAAACCAGTCATCACACCCCACCTCTGCTCCACCTGGACTAGTTAACCTATCATCACACCCCACCTCTGATCTGTCTGGACTCGTCAACCAATGGCTGTGGGAACTAGGGGCAGAGGATGGGGTATGGTTCTGGGAACTAGGGACAGGGAGGGACATGACCCAGGACTTGGGAGAGAGGGAGGGATATCGCCCAAGGCTCTAGGGGGAGGGAAGGATTTGACTGTGGGAACTGGGGGACAGGGAGCCAAGTTGCCTGTGGACCTGGGGAGAGGGAGGGCTATGGCTGTGGGAACTAAAGGGAGAGAGGTGGACGTTGCACATGGAAATTCAGGAGTGCTTGATTTTATGGGTTATCCAAATCTCTTTTCACAGCCAGTGCCAAAATGATGGTTTTACTTCGCAGAGATGGTAACCTCTCAACAGACTCCAACAGAGGCTGAAACCACTTGACTAAGTGGTAATGTAAGGCAAAACACCACTAGAAAGCATTAATGCTGCAGAGGAAAGCACTGGGCAAGAGGATGGCAAAGAGCAGGGCTGCTCACGCAAGCTTCGTTTGGCTCACGCAAGGGAGCACAACTGCAGTCTAAAACCCAGCCTGCACTGTAAGAACTGGCATGTACAGAAGAAGCTTTTTTCCCAGTAAACTCGGAAAGCTCTTGTGCCTGTTACCAATTGTATAGTTCAGCTCAAAGGTACAAGGACTTTTGCTTCTATCCAGTTATTGACTGATCGGTCTGTTAAAAGCCTTGTTGCCAGGGTTTGAACACCATGGCAAGTCTCAGCTGGGGGTGGGGAGGTTGTCCCAGCTAAAGGGATCAGGAGGTGTCTGTCACCCTTGTGCCTGCCCACGCTGTCAGCTGGAAGGAGCCAGCTTCTTGCTCTGTGTGCATGCTCCAGGGAGAAAGGCTGGAGAGCAGTGCTTGCACCTCCTATCTGACACACTGGTCCAGCAAAGCTTACCTCAGCTATAACCTCAGGCTCAGTATTTCCCCCCCATACACATGCAATGATTTCACAGTTTTGGTTTCTCTACATTATGTTGAGATACACAAGCACAGCTATTCAAATATCTGCATGAGCAGAGTATCCCACAGTGCTTAGAGGGCAAAATGTGCTCTGCACAGGAAAACCATCTGAGCCTTTACACAGATGAACACAAGCCACTTGTCTGGCAAGCAAATGACAAATTTGGGGATTTCGAAGCTTCTGACACCAATACGTCAGTGTTCAGGCTCCAGGAAGGAACCCATCTGCCCGCAGGTGGTAAGCAATCGATATTTAAAGGAGCACAAAGGTGGTAACTTAGGACACTTAAGAAAAAAACAGTGCCCAACACTTCATTCACCAGCATTAAGGGATACAGTGGACATGCAACATCAAATAAAGTAGCATCTGAGTAGCCAGCAGGCTAAGGGAGAAAGGCAAGGGCCAACTGCAAAGAACTGACTTGTAGTCTACAAGCTCAGAAAGAACAAGACCTTGCATCCTGAGGTGCCCGTAGGGAACAGTCCTGGCAAGCAAGCAGATCTAACTACAGCACCACCATGCAGACCTGCAGGAAGAAGGGAGCAAACTGTAACATAAAATCCCATGCGTCACATCTACACAGTTTGATTGATGCAAATTGTTTGCAGAGAACCCTGAAGTGCTTTGGACAGAAATAGTCCAAGGTTAAAGCCAAACACCGTTCTAAGCTCCCTGAACACAGGGAGTGAAACCAGAGTGCATACATGGGGGAGAAGGCTGCGGTACCTCTGCACACAGGAGTGCTTTGGTCTTCTGATCCTCCTCCCGTGATTTTCGGTACAGATTTTCAGTGACATCCTGTGGCTTTTTCACCAGCTCCACAGGGTCCATCAAGCTCATCGGAACAATGCTGAATGCGTAGAAATACTAGAACGAAACCTGGCAGCTCAAACGCAAGAAGCTTTTGCCATGACTTGCAGGTCTGAGGAGGCCAGCTCTAAACCAAGCCATCCTGAGATGGTAACACACCACTCAGCACTGCAAGAACTCGGTAAATCAGTGCTTAAGCTAAGGCAGGACATGAAAAACACATTCCATGTGCCAGTCTCTCACCTGGTACAACCAAGAGTTTAGGGAGTGCTTCCAAGCGGTTCATTTCACTTTAATGAAACACCTTTTGAAAAAGCAGCAGCGCATTCTATGTGAAAAAGAAACGACCTTGACCCTCGCCTGTTTTCAGGCCTTTTACTTCCCAGACCTCCTGGACCTTTTTGGTTACCAGGCCTGGTTCCTTTGCCTTCTCAACCACTACCAACATGCCCTTCTATACCAATATTTGGTAACTTTCTTAAGGCGAGAAGAAAAACATGTTAAAAAAGCCCCACCCAAAACAGCCCCTCCCCTCCCACCCCAGAAGGTAGTTATTGTCAGCGATGTTTAACAGCTCCTTTGGAACTTCGTTTCCTTCATAGTGCAGGCCACAGGAAGGGAAAATATGTAAAGCAGCTGAGGATGAGGAAGGAACGGCAGCTTTCCAACCATTTTCCTCTGTAGCTAAATACCATTTGACCAGGTAAAGAAATGGGGAATGCTATTCTATGACTACCATAAAGGACTAGCTGAAGTGATAAACTTTCTAATGGTGCTTGTCGATGACATCAATACTCAGATGATGGGATTTGAGAAGGGAGAGGGCAAAGAGACACTTTGCTGTTTTGTAAATCCAGGAATTTACCCATTAAGAACTGCATGTGAGAAAGAAAAGAACCTTATGTTTACAAAGTCAAACATTTGAAACTTAGAAAATACCAGAAATAAAGGTTGCTTGTGTCATCTAAATTTGGCCCTTTTTTGCTATGAAGGATACAATCTTGAATTACATTATTGCACACGTACTTTTTACCACAGGGCCCCATTTTATCCAGTACACAGAATGCCTATGGAACAAGTATCTTTTTATTAGTTTTAATCTTTGTTGTTCAATGTATGGCAAAAGACCTTATTTACAGAACATTACTCCCATTTTGATCTGAAAAGAAGAATAAAAATGCCCTTCTGAAATTTTATGTTATTCCTTATTTTCAGGTTGTGAACTATTTGTCTACATGAACAAAATAGAGCTTCACACAGCGACCTGAGATGACAGGGGACATTACCTATGCTAGAGAAAGGATCCAAGAAACATCCAGATTAAGGTAAAAAAAAATCACCTAATTTTAAATGTTCAATTTAAATGTTCAGTTCTGGGATGCCAGACAGACTCTAGCTTTGTTTGGATTGTTAGGAAAGCTGTACAGCATTTGGATATTTTAATACATCATGGATCTTAAAGAAACACAAATCAAATATATCAGTACTGTGAATGTTAGTGTTTTGGTTTTGGATATATTATTAAAGATGTAAATACTATTAAAAACATAATATTGACAAAGATTTTTAAGCACTTTTCTTCAGATGAACATACTTATAGAAAAGCATATGTCTGGAAAATATTCCCACTGTCCTTGGCAAATATTCCCACTGTCCTAATCAATAAATTAATGTAATTAAAAAAGAAGAGCATACTTGTAATTCTGAGTACAGAACCAACAGAAAAGGCATTAGAATTCTGCAACTCAGTTACATTTTTGCCTTGAGCAGGTAATTTAACCTTTCTCTCTTCTTAGTTTTCCTATTGGTAAAATAGGAATAGCTTACTTCAAAAACATTTCAAGAAGAAATTTTATCACAGTTACTGAGGTAGGTAAGATGCTGTCAGTATATAGTAAAACATCCTCACAGTGGGGGGTTCTATGACAACCTGGAAATCATGAAATGGAAGATTCAGCATTATTAATATAGTGTGATTGGAAAGGTCATAGCACCACAAGCTGTCATTATTTTCATAACTGTCATTAGGAAAGATTGCCTCCATAGCACGTTTGCCTAGCTGAGTATTGATTTGACTTCTCTGATTACAAATGGAACATAAAATACTCGAAGAAGTGTCCTGTTCCATTCACCAGAATAGAGTGAAATTTCACAGCAGGTCAGGAGAACTCTTCTGAGGGAGATGCTGTATCTATTGTGGAGCAGTGGATGCTGGAAACCTTGTGAGAGCAAAGCAAAACAAACACCACATTTACAATAGGTTCACAAAACATCAGAGACACTGAATGCTGGGTGGAGAGAGGTGAGAACACTGTGGTGGAACAAGGAAGGCAGGGGTTTTTTCCTTCAGACCTTTCCTATACCTCTCTTCATCTCTTCCTTACTGTTCTTCTGTATAGACAGGGTTCATAATCCTGCTTGGCATTTCTTCATTAACATGTCTATTAACACATGGCTCCATGGCTGGTGTCATCGCCACAGTTTTGTTTTTTTTGATAACGGGATGGCCTACACAGCAGCAGGTTTGCTGGCGTCTGATGGGATTCATCTTTCTCAAAGGGGAAAGAGAATCTTTGCTCAGGAGCTTGCAGGGCTCATTGACAGAGCTTTAAACTAGGCTCGAAGGGGGAGGGGGATAATATCAGGCTTGCCCAAGAGAAGCTGAGGGACGACATGACAAGGTTAGAGGGAGCGGGTGCTAGCGAGGGCACTCAGCCTGTGTCTCTGAGATGTGCTGGGTACACTGGTGCACAGTTGAAGTTGTACAGAGTTGAGCTAGGGGATACTGAGGTAATAGGAGCCAAGAGGGAAACAGCAGTGAAACACTGCAAAGCACACAAGGGGTGTTCCTCTATGAAGGAGACATGGACGATAGCCCAGCTGAAGTGCCTCTACACCAATGCACTCAGCATGGGCAATAAACAGGAGGAGCTGGAAGCCATTGTACACCAGGAAAACTATGATATAGTTGCCATCACAGAAACATGGTGGGATGACTCGCACAACTGGAGTGCGGTGATGGATGGCTATAAACTCTTCAGGAGGGATAGGCAAGGCAGGAGAGGCGGTGGGGTAGCCCTGTGTGTTAGGGAGTGTTTGAATAGTTTAGAGCTTAATGATGGTGATGATAGGGTTGAGTGTCTATGCCTAAGAATCAGGGGGAAGGCCAACAAGGCAGATATTGTGGTGGGAGTCTGTTACAGACCACCCAACCAGGATGATGAGGCAGACAAACTATTCTATAAGCATCTGGGAGAAGCCTCATGATCGCTAGCCCTTGTTCTTGTGGGGGACTTCAACCTACCAAATGTCTGCTGGAAATACAATACAGCAGAGAGGAAACAGTCTAGGAGGTTCCTGGAGTGTGTGGCAGATAACTTCCTGACACAGCTGGTGAGTGAGCCAACTAGGGAAGGTGCCCCGCTGGACCTCTTGTTCACAAACAGAGAAGGACTTGTGAGCGATGTGATGGTTGGAGGCCGTCTTGGGCAGAGTGATCATGAAATGATAGAGTTTTTGATTCTTGGAGAAGTGAGGATTGGGGTCAGCAGAACTGCCACCTTATATTTCCGAAGGGCAGACTTCGGCCTGTTTAGGAGACTGGTCGACAGAGTCCCCTGGGAGGCAGCCCTAAAGAGCAAAGGAGTCCAGGAAGGTTGGACATTCTTCAAGGAGGAAGTCCTAAAGGCACAAGAGCAGGCTGTCCCCAGGTGCCGAAAGACGAGCCGGCAGGGAAGAAGACCGGCCTGGCTGAATAGAGAGCTTTGGCTAGAACTCAGGAAAAAGAGGAGAGTCTACGACCTCTGGAAGAAGGGGCAGGCAACTCAGGAGGACTACAAAGGTGTAGCGAGGCTGTGCAGGGAGAAAATTAGAAGGGCCAAAGCCAAGCTAGAGCTCGATCTGGCTACTGCTGTAAAAGATAATAAAAAAATACTTCTTCAAATACATTAGCAGCAAAAGGAGAGCTAAGGAGAATCTCCAGCCTCTGTTAGACGTGGGAGGAAACATAGTGACAAAGGATGAGGAAAAGGCTGAGGTACTTAATGCCTTCTTCGCCTCAGTCTTTAATAGTAGGGCCAATTGTTCTCTGGGTACCCAGCCCCCTGAGTGGGAAGATAGGGACGGGGACCAGAATGGAGCCCCCATAATCCAGGGGGAAATGGTTAGTGACCTGCTACACCACTTAGACATTCACAGGTCTATGGGGCCTCATGAGATCCACCCAAGAGTACTGAAGGAACTGGCAGATGTGCTCACCAAGCCCCTTTCCATCATTTACCAGCAGTCCTGGCTAACTGGGGAGGTCCCAGTTGACTGGAGATTAGCAAATGTGACACCTATCTTCAAGAAGGGCCGGAAGGAGGACCTGGGGAACTACAGGCCTGTCAGCCTGACCTCGGTACCGGCGAAGCTGATGGAGCAGATCATCCTGAGTGCCATCACATGGCACATAGAGGATAACCAAGGGATCAAGCCCAGCCAGCATGGGTTTAGGAAGGGCAGGTCCTGCTTGACCAACCTGATCTCCTTCTATGACAAGGTGACCCACCTAATGGATGAAGAAAAGGCTGTAGATGTTGTCTACCTAGACTTCAGTGAAGCCTTTGACACTGTTTCCCACAGCATTCTCCTGGAGAAGTTGGCTGCTCATGGCTTGGACGGGTGTACTCTTCGCTGGGTAAAGAACTAGCTGGATGGCTGGGCACAAAGAGTGGTGGTGAATGTAGTTTACTCCAGTTGGCGGCTGGTCACAATTGGTGTTCCCCAGGGCTCTGTGTTGGGGCCAGTTCTGTTTAATATTTTTATCAATGATCTGAATGAAGGGATCGAGTGCGCCCTCAGTAAGTTTGCAGATGACACCAAGTTGGGCAGGAGTGTTGATCTGCTTGAGGGGAGGAAGGCTCTACAGAGGGATCTGGACAGGCTGGATCAATGGGCTGAGGCCACTTGTATGAGGTTCAACAAGGCTAAGTGCACGGTCCTGCCCTTGGGCCACAACAACCCCATGCAACACTACGGGCTTGGGGAAGAGTGGCTGGAAAGCTGCCTGGCAGAAAAGGACCTGGGGGTGTTGTTTGACAGCCAGCTGAATATGAGCCGGCAGAGTGCCCAGGTGGCCAAGAAGGCCAATGGCATCCTGGCTTGTATCAAAAATAGTGTGGCCAGCAGGACTAGGGAAATGATTGTCCCCCTGTACTTGGCACTAGTGAGGCCACACCTCAAATACTGTGTTCAGTTTTGGGCCCCTCACTACAAGAAAGACATTTAGGTGCTGGAGCGTGTCCAAAGAAGAGCAATGAAGCTGGTGAAGGGTCTAGAGAACAAGTCTTATGAGGAGTGTCTGAGGGAACTGGGGTTGTTTAATCTGGAGAAAAGGAGGCTGAGGGGAGACCTTATTGCTCTCTACAGCTACCTGAAAGAAGGTTGTAGCGAGGTGAGTGTCAGACTCTTCTCCCAGGTAACTAGTGATAGGACGAGAGGAAACTGCTTCAAGTTGCGCCAGGGGAGGTTTAGACTGGATATTAGGAAATTTTACTTCACTGAAAGGGTTATCAAGCATTGGAACAGGCTGCCCAGGGAAGTGGTTGAGTCGCCATCCCTGGAGGTATTTAAAAGACGTTTGGATGAGGTGCTTAGGGACATGGTGTAGTGGTGGTCTTGGTAGTCTTAGGTTTATGGTTGAACTTTATGATCTTAAAGGTCTTTTCCAACCTATACAATTCTGTGATTCTGTGATTCATTTACCCCTGCCTCAGTAAGGAAGGGAGCAGCTTCCTGCAGATCTTACTTGAGAGAAGGGAGTCAGCAAGTCACCATCAGCATTTCCTCAGGTGTTAAATTAACAGAATGGAGAAAAAGAAAGGGACTTGGAGCTATGCTGCTCCAAAAGGACTAGTTTTCGGTGAAGTGCACAACTGTGCTTCTTGCTAGTGCAAGGCAAATTGGACAGAATTTGGATAGAATACTGTCTTCCTTGAATTGGCCTTAAATATCAAATAAAAACCGTGTTTGATTTATGAGGATTAAAACTCTCTTTCTTAATGGTACTGTAGGGGTTTTGCAATAAATGTAACAGTGTGTGGCCCAGGAATAAAAAACAGAACCTTGTTCACACTCCCAGTGAGAGTTACCATTGCCCAGTCTGATGGTTAAAGATAAAGTGATTAACTCCTTTACTGAACACATGAATCAGGGGTCAAACCGATTAGCAGATAAGCTTTTATTCAAAAGGGAAGTTTAAAGGTTCCTGTGAAAGGAAGATAAAGCTTTTTCTGTCAGTTATTGCAGTCTGTCTGAGACAGCACTTAGGCTGGGTGCTGTATACTGCCAGTTTTTACGCTCACACAAAAAAGGATTTGTTTCTTTATGGAGCCATGTGTATCTGCCAGGCCACCCACCACAGCTCTGAAGGGCCTGAATATTACTGGCGTGGTAGCATCCTGGTAACTGGACAGAGTAAGACTGAGAAAACAAGACACAGTAATGGTTGGAAACTTATCAGAGATAACAGGAATGTGGATAGAAACACAAAACTGTCCTTTATAAAAAAGCACAAACCCTGTGCTGTAGTAAAGCGTCCACTGGATGGTGTGTGCACACATAGTATTCAATTCATGCTTCCTACCCAGGAGGAGAGCATTGTTGAGGAAAGAACATTGTTTAAGGAGAGTTTTGTTTGTAATAAATGCAACAAGATATTTAATATTGAAAAAAAAATCATCAAGCACATTCAGCAGCCATGCAATCAAAACTCGAAGAAGCATAGCCTACCTGAAAACCACAGTTACCAACCTAGAATCCTGTGGTCAGTGTTTACTACAGGCCACCCGATCAAGGGGAGCCTATTGATGAAGCCTTCATACTCCAGCTACAGGAGGCATCACGCTCACAGGCTCTTTTCATGCTGGGGGACTTCAACCACCCTGACATCTGCTGGAAAAGTAGCACGGCGAGCTGTAGGCAATTCAAGAGACTCCTGGAGTGCATTGAGGATAACTTCTTAGGACAGCCCTACCAGCGGGTATGTGTTACTGGACCTGTTGGTCACCAACGCAAGTGAGCAAATCAGACACGTCAAGATTGGAGCCCAGTGATCATGCACTGGTGGAGTTCGCACTCCTGAGGGATATGGGTCAGGCGAAGAGTAAAGTCAGGACCCTGAATTTTAGGAAATCAAAATTCCAGCTCTTCAAGGACTTAGTCAGTAGGACCCCCTGGGAAACTGCTCTCAGGGACAAGGAAGCAGAACAGAGCTGGCAGATCTTTAAGGATGCTTTCCATAGAGCGCAAAAGGTCTCGATCCTCAGGTGTAAGAAATCAGGAAAAGAAGGCAAGAGACTGGCATGGATGAGTGAAGACCTGCTGGCCAAACTAAAGAGCAAGAAGAAAATGCACAGGCAGTGGAAGCAGGGACAGGTATCCTGGGAAGAGTATAGGGATGTTGCCCAGTTGTGCAGGGATGGGGTCAGGAAGGCCAAAGTGCAGCTGGAGCTTCGCTTCGCAAGGGACGCAAAGAATAATAAGAAGGGCTTCTATAGGTATGTCAGCTAGAAAAGGAAGGTCAAAGAAAGCGTACCACCCCGATGAACACGACTGGCAAACTGGTAACAACAGACGAGGTGAAGACTGAGGTACTCAATAACTTTTTTGCCTCCATCTTCACTGGCAATCTCTCTTCCCACACCTCTCGAGTGGATGCACCACAAGACGGGGACTGGGGGAGCAAAGTCCCTCCCCCTGTAACAGAAGATCAGGTTAATGACCACCCGAGGAACCTGAATGTACATAAGTCTATGGGACATGATGAGATGCATCCCAGAGTCCTGAGGGAATTGGCTGATGTAGCTGCCAAACTACTCTCCACGATATTTGAAAAGTCATGGCAGTCAGGTGAAGTCCTTGGTGACTGGAAAAAGGGAAAAATTGCACCCATTTTTAAAAAGGGCAGAAAGGAGGACCCTGGGAGCTACCGACCTGTCAGCCTCACCTCTGTGCCTGGGAAGATCATGGAACAGATCCTCCTAGAAGCTATGCTAGAACACATGGAGAACAAGGAGGTGATTCGAGACAGCCAGCATGGCTTCACCTAGGGCAAGTCTTGCCTGACCAACCTAGTGGCCTTCTATGCTGGAGTGACTACATCAGTGGACAAGGGAAGAGCTATGGATGTCATCTATCTGGAATTCTGTAAGGCCTTTGACATGGTCCCCCACAACATCCTTCTCTTTAAATTGGAGAGATGTGGATTTGATGGGTGGACTGTTCAGTGTATAAGAAATTGGCTGGATGGTCGCATCCAGAGAGTATTGGTCAATGGCTCAATGTCCGGATGGAGATCAGTGATGAGTGGTGTCCTGCAGGGGTCCGTACTGGAACCAGTACTGTTTAATATCTTCATTGATGGCATAGACAGTGGGATAGAGTGCACCCTCAGCACATTTGCAGATGACAGCAAGTTGAGTGGTGTGGTTGACATGCCTGAGGGATGGCATGCCATTCAGAGAGACCTGGAAAAGCTTGAGAAGTGGGCCCATGTGAACCTCATGAGGTTCAACAAGGCCAAGTGCCAGGTCCTGCACCTGGGTCAGGGCAATCCCAAACATGGATACTGGCTGGGGGATGAAGGGATTGAGAACAGCCCTGTGGAAAAGGACTTGGGGTGGATGAAAAACTGGACATGAGCTGGCAATGTGCGTTCGCAGCCCAGAAAGCCAATCATATCCTGGGCCGCATAAAAAGAAGCATGGCCAGCAGGCTGAGGGATGTGATTCTCTGCCCCTCTACTCTGCTCTGGTGAGACCCCACCTGGAGTACTGCATCCAGCTCTGGAGTCCTCAGCACAGGAAAGACATAGACCTGTTGGAGTGGGTCCAGAGGAGGGCCACAAAAGTGTTCAGAGGGCTGGAACACCTCTCCTATGAGGAAAGGCTGTGAGACAGTGGGGGTTGTTTAGCCTGGAGAAGAGAAGACTCTGGGGAGACCTTATTGCAACCTTTCAATACTTAAAGGGGGCTTATAAGAAAGATGGGGACAGACTTTTTAATAGGGCCTGTAGCGATAGGACAAGGGGTAATGGTTTTAAACTAAAAGAGGGTAGATTCAGACTAGATATAATGAAGAAATTTTTTACGATGAGGGTGGTGAAACATTGGAACAGGTTGCCCAGAGAGGTGGTAGATGCCCCATCCCTGGAAACATTCAAGGTCAGGTTGGCTGGGGCTCTGAGCAACCTGATCTAGTTGAAGATGTCCCTATGAGTGCAAGCTCATTGCAGGGGGGTTGGGCTAGATGACCTTTAAAGGTCCCTTCCAACCCAAACCATCCTATGATTCTGTGATTCTATAGAACATAGGCAAGTTCTAATCCTCTTGAAAATGGGGATTTAGCAACCTAAAAAAAACACAGCACAAAGAAACTGTATTCTAGTTCAGCAATTTCAGAGTTCATTCAAAGAGATTACGTAGAAGAGCTGAATTCTGCTTATGCTTAAGTGAACCCTGACAAAAAATAGTTTACATCTATTTCACAATTTACTAAGAAATTATTTCAAAATTATTTCAGTTGTATCTTTATATTTTAATCTTTTATCACAGAGAAAGACCATGTTAGTCAAAACCACATTCGAGCTGCCCGTAACAACATCACTAGCCCATGCCAGACAAATCAGGAGCATAGCCCACAAAAGCATGAGTCCTTATACAGCCCTTCCTTTGTCTAGACTACACAATTCCAGGATTTCCACTGCATCTGGGCTTTTTATTGGTATAGAGGTGGGAAAAAGAATTGGGTTAGCATTGCTACCTCCCAGTTCTGTAATGACTCTTGAAGTATTTGGGAAATATTCCTTGATGTCAAGAGCTGGGGCATAGTGGGATTACATTTTATTTTGCATACATGTCCAGCATTTGTAGTTTTGGAGAAAAGCTTGAAGTTGTTCTCATGCAGGACAGTTTAAAGATGAGGCAAGTAAATCCACCACTTGGAGCCTTGAACTTTTTAACACGATCTCAAGATTTTTGCAACAGCTTTCTAAGAAATGCAGCAAGGATTTAGGTGGAGGATGACCTTTGGAAAACACTAGGGCTTTGTCAATTATGGTTCTGCAGTCAGCTTACGCTTCCTCTGTTTCTGAAGAGAGAAATCTTTCCTCTGCTCCAGGGCCTCACATAAATGTTGTGGTACTAAGCCAGTACAGTAAGACATTATTAAAATAGATGCAGTTTGATCCTCTAAACATTTCACAAATGGAATGTAAATTTTCATTACCTCCTAAAAAAGACTTCGACCTTTGTGATGTGCCAAAGTGCAATTTTGCTGTGGGTATTTCCACCGTTGTTCTATGCTCATTTTGTGGCATGGCAGGTTCCAAACTCTGCAAAAGTTCTGAGATATGTGGCTACAGGAAGCTTCCACTTACAGTCCCATGGACTCCATCTAAAGTCCAGTGCAGTCAATGGGGATCCTTCAGTGAACTCTCACTCTTACTAAATCCTATGAGCTAGAATGCAGCAATAGGGAGTTAGGCAGTCCTTCCTGTTTCTGAGAGCAACAGGTGGCATTTCCTGAAACCTACTATTCTGTTTTAACTCCTACACTCACCAAACCCATTTCCTAAGAAGATTTGGAACACATGCTCTCACTGACTCTCCATGACAGAATCTCCCTCTAACACGCATAGTTTTTTCCTAAAATCTTAAACAGGCACAGTTGCATATAGAACACTAAATATGAGGGAGCTAGGACACTACACAAAAATGATAATTAAGTATTTCAGCTTCTTCCACTGTTAAAAAGCCTCATTCAAACTGCTTTCAAGCACTACATTCAGTAGCCCTACTGCACACCCGTAAATGCATTCCTCTCTCCATCTGTATGTCCCACTCCCTGTTGCTGTCTTTCTCTATCCCTCCTTCCTTCTTCCTCTCCTCCTCTCCTCCTTTGTCGTGGTCCCTGGCCCTACTTTTCTTCCTCCATCTCTCTGCAGGGCTCCTTGTCCCTATTTTTCTTGATTTTTCCATCTCCCTAGCCTTTTCCCTGCACCATTTGTCCTCTTTCTGCTCCTTAGTCTTCTCCCTCATCTTATTTTTCTGTTTCTAGTCCTCTGTCCTTCTCCCCATCAGCTTAAACTGAATGATCAGGTGTCCCTGTGCTCTCATATTTACCTAGCATTGCCCTAGGGAAGATCTGTGTCTTTAAGGCTAGGGATCATTTAGGAGCTGATCTCCTTATGTAGACAGCAGAGCTAGGTGTGCTTCAAGCAGAGGTTATTCTCAGCTGGTGCTCTATGCATCTTGTTGAAACTGCAGGCTGTGGGCCTTGTTTTGAAGGAAGGTCTCTTGTTCTGCACTTATTGCTCCTAGGGATGCTGCAAAGGTGTGGTGTTGGGGTCTGGAGGCGTGGATGGGACCTGCTGTGATTCCTTGTAAATGTGAACCAAACTTGTCCTAATGTACTCGACTGAAGCCAGACTGACTGCATGATGCCTGACAAAAGTAGTAACGAGTAAAGGCAGTTGCAGTTCGCTTTTTTATGCAGTCTTCATACGGAGTTTTTGATATTGATTGATTTCTGGGAGGCAAGACAGCAGTGAGGAAATACAACTGCGGCTTGTCTAAATGGCTGCTTTACTGTAGGCAGGGTTTGAGCCATTATGCTAAAACAGGTCTTTACTACAGTTTATCAACACAGAAAATGAGCTGTCTGTAAGGAAAGTTTCAGTAGAAGCAAGGCTAAATTTGCACCTCTGTATCTGATGCAAATAAGAGATTACTTGGCAGTGTTTACATCTCAAATGCATGCCTGTGTATTAATGCAGGCCATCAAGATCTTTTCAGGGGTACTTCTGGACTGCAGGTCGTGTGCCTGACTGGTACCGAGTCCTGGGATGAGCCAGGTCCTGATGATAGTTTTAGCTCAGAGGATGTGACAGAATGGAAACCATCTTTGTTGAGGATCCCAAATGTCAAAGGTGTGGATATGTTGCCGACATCCCCCCTGGCCCGGAGATGTGGGGAGTTTTGCCAACAGTCCAGTGAGGATTCTGTTTTCTGCTGGAATGGGTTTCCAGATGGATTAACAAATGATTGCCTTTTTGATTGCTGTGGCTATCTGCAGAAGGGCTCTCCTGTTTGTTTGGATTTAACCAATTGTCCTGGTTTTGGCTGGGGTAGAATTAATTTTCTTCCTAGTAGCTGGTATTGTGCTGTGCTTTGGATTTAGCATGAGAATAGTATGACAACACACTAATGTTTTAGTTGTTGCTAAGCAGTGCTTATACTAGTCAAGGACTTTTCAGTTTCCCATACTCTGTCAACGAGGAGGTGCACAAGAAGCTGTGAGGGAGCATAGCCAGGACAGCTGACCCAAACTGACCAAAGGGATATTCCATACCATATGATGTCATGCTCATGCCCTATAAACTGGGGGGAGCTGGCCGGGGGGCAGCAACCACTGCTTGGGGACTGGTTGGGCATCAGTTGGTGAGTGGTGAGCAGTTGCATCACTTGTTTTTTGTTGGTTCCCTCCCCTTGGGTTTTGTTTCTCTCTCTCTTTCTTGTTGTTTTCCTTTTCATTACAATTTATTATTATTGTTATATTTTATTTCAATTATTAGACTGTTCTTATCTCAACCCATGAGTTTTCTTACTTTTGCTTTTCAGATTCTCTCCCCCATCCCACCAGGGGGGAGGGTAAGTGAGCAGCTGTGTGGTGCTTAGTTGCCAGCTGCAGTTAAACCATGACAGTCTTTTTTGGCACCCAACGTGGGGCATGAAGGGTTTGAGATAATAACAGATTAACCAGAGCGTATTAAGGAATTTAAATCTGTTAACAGTTGCCGGTCACAATATTGATTTATCTGTTCTCGATATTAGCTTAATCTGGTCTGCACCATGCTCTTTTTTTTGCTGTACATGCTAAAGATTGATGTTGCTTTTTGCAGTTTGCTGTGCTCTGCAGGGATTAGTGATGTTTTGCATGGGAGACTTGTTATTAAAACACTGGCCTTGAGCTTAATCTGGTGTCTGAGTTTTGTACTGAAGCCATTACTGTACTTCGGGTACCACCTCATGGAGACAATAAGCAATTTAAGAATATAATCCAGAGATCTGCCCCACGGCTGGATAGTTATGAGTGGCAGGGTGTGTGGGATAGTATGGGCAAGTGCCTAGGACAGTGGGCACCTCCAGTGTTTTGGAACTTTACCCCTGAACAAGTGCAGAATCCTGAAAAACTAGTAAAGTATTTGGAAAAAGTATGATGTCACCCTGGAAACTCCAGAGAGACACAAGTCACTGCAATGTGCTGGGGCCTGGCCCATGCCTACCAAGCCCTATTCAACACTATTCAGAACCCTCAAGGGGAAGAGAAGATCTCTGGATCTGACAACAAAATGATAGCCACTGTGGCTACTCCAACCCTGGCAACAGACACTGCGGCTACTCCAACCCCCACGACAGGCACTGCAGGTACTCCAAGCCCAGCAACAGGCACTGCAGTTACTCCAACTCTGGAGACAGGCACTGTGGCTACTCCAACCCCCACAACAGGCACTATGGATACTCCAACCCCCCCAACAGGTACTGCAGCTGAACCAGAGAACCAACCCATGCCAGTATCAGTCGCCCCTATAGACAAGAAAAAACACACAAGAAAATCAGCTCATTCAGTAAGGGATGAAGATGAACCAGGGCCATCACAAGAACAGGAGGAGAAAGAAGCAGAACCCATAAATGAAATGGTAACCACCCGATCCCTATCGCCGAGTGAGCTGCAAGATATGCAAAAAGATTTCAGTCATCATCCAGGTGAGCACATTGTCACCTGGCTGCTCCAATGCTGGGATAACAGGGCCAGTAGCTTGGAATTAGAGGGTAGGGAAGCAAAGCAGCTGGGATCCCTTTCTAGGGAAGGGGGCATTGACAAAGTGATTGGAAAAGGGGCACAAGCCCTCAGCCTCTGGAGGCGACTCCTGTCAGGCGTGAAGGAAAGGTATCCCTTCAAGGAAGATGTTATATGTCACCCAGGCAAATGGACCACCATGGAGAGAAGTATCCAGTATCTGAGGGAATTAGCCATGCTGGAGGTGACTTATGATGACCTGAACAACGAGCAGTTATCCAAAGATCCAGATGAAGTCAGGTACACGTGACCCACGTGGCGGAAGTTTATATGGAACGCACCACTGTCGCATGCAAACTCATGTAATGACCAGTAATGACCTGGAAACATGGAGAGGAACCAACGGTGGATTAATTGGCTGGCCAACTCCAACAATACGAAGAAAGTCTCTCTTCCTCCCTATGGGCCTGCATGCTGGCTGTGGAGAAACTGCCGGATATGCTAGCCAAGAAACTTCCCGGAAGTTCCAGCAATTCAAAGATGATATGTCCTGCTCCCCACCTGTAGGAACCAGTATCTCAGCTATTAGGAGTAAGCATTCCTCTGCTCAAGAGAGAGGATATAAAGGGTACACACCATGGGCTACCTTGTGGTTTTACCTGCATGACCACAGAGAGGACATGAGGAAGTGGGATGGAAAACCTACCTTGACCCTAGAGGCACAGGTACATGCATTGCAAGTAAAAAAATCACAAAAGGGGGTTCTTCCAGGAAAATTGCTGCTCCAGTTTCCAGTGAGCGGTTCCCCAGACAGAGTTCCCCAGACAGCCCCAGACAGGGCTGATTTTACTTCTGATCTTAATAAAGGGACTTTTGATTCACATTTACAAGAAGTGAGTAACGAATACCATGACCAGGACTAGAGGGGCCCTGCCTCCAGCCAGGTGGAGGAAAGGGACAACAGGGTTTACTGGACTGTGTGGATTTGATGGCCTGGCACAGCAGACCCACAGGAGTGTAAGGCTCTAGTAGACATGGGTGCACAGTGTACCCTAATGCCATCAAGCTATAAAGGGGCAGAACCCATCTGTATTTCTGGAGTGACAGAGGGATCCTAACAGCTAACTGTCTTGGAGGCTGAAGTGAGTCTAACTGGGAATGAGTGGCAAAAGCACCCCATTGTGACTGGCCCAAAGGCTCAGTGCATCCTTGGCATAGATGACCTCAGGAGAGGGTATTTCAAGGACCCAAAAGGGTACTGGTAGGCTTTTGGTATAGCTGCCTTGGAGACAGAGAAAATTAAACAGCTGTCTAGCTTGCCTGGTCTCTCGAAGGACCCTTCTGTTGTGGCGTTGCTGAGGGTCAAACAACAGGTGCCAACTGCTACCAGAACAGGACACCGGCGGCACTATTGCACCAACCGAGACTCCCTGATTCCCATCCATAAGCTGATTCATTGACTGGAGAGTCAAGGAGTGATCAGCAAGACTTGCTCACCCTTTAACAGTCCCATATGGCCAGTGTGAAAGTCTGATGGAGAGTGGAGACTAACGATAGATTATTGTGGCCTGAATGAAGTCATGCTGCTGCTGAGTGCTGCCATGCCGGACATGCTAGAACTTCAATACGAATTGGAGTCAAAGGCAGCCAAGTGCTATGCCACAACTGATATCGCTAATGTGTTTTTCTCAATCCCTTTGGCAGCAGAGTGCAGGCCACAGTTTGCTTTCACTTGGAGGGGCGCCCAGTACACCTGGAATTGACTGCCCTAGGGGTGGAAACACAGCCCTACCATTTGCCATGGACCAATCCAGACTGAACTGGAACAGGGTGAGGCTCTGGAATGCCTGCAATACATCGATGACATCATTGTATGGGGCAACACAGCAGAAGAAGTTTTTGAGAAAGGGAAGAAAATAGTCCAAATCCTTCTGAAAGCCAGTTTTGCCATAAAACAAAGTAAGGTCAAGGGACCTGCACAGGACATCCAGTTTTTAGGAATAAAATGGCAAGATGGATGTCGTCAGATCCCAATGGATGTGATCAACAAAATAACAGCCATGTCTCCACCAACTAGCAAAAAGGAAACACAAGCTTTCTTAGGCATTGTGTGTTTTTGGAGAATGCATATTCCAAATTACAGTCTAATTGTAAGCCCTCTCTATCAACTGACCCGGAAGAAGAATGATTTCAAATGGGGCCCTGAGCAGTGGCAAGCCTTTGAACACATTAAATGGGAGATAGTTCATGCAGTAACACTTGGGCCAATCTGGGCAGGACAAGATGTGAAAAATGGGCTGTACACCACAGACAGGGAAAATGGCCCTACCTGGAGCCTCTGGCAGAAAGCACCAGGGGAGACTTGAGGCTGACCCCTAGGGTTTTGAAGTCGGGGATACAGAGGATCTGAGGCCTGCTATACTCCAACTGAAAATGAGATATTGGCAGCATATGAAGGGGTTTGAGCTGCTTCTGAAATTATTGGTACTGAAGCACAGCTACTCCTGGCACCCCGGCTGCCAGTGCTGGGCTGGATGTTCAAAGGGAGGGTCCCCTCTACCCATCATGCAACTAATGCTACATGGAGTAAGTGGGTCGCACTGATTCACGCAACAGGCTCGAATAGGAAACTCCAGTCACCCAGGAATCTTGGAAGTGATCATGGACTGGCCAGAAGGCAAAGATTTCGGAATATCACCAGAGGAGGAGGTGATGCATGCTGAAGAGGCCCCACTGTACAATAAACTGCCAGAAAATGAGAAGCAATATGCCCTGTTCCACTGATGGGTCCTGTCGTATTGTGGGAAAGCATCAGAGGTGAAAGGCTGCTGTATGGAGTCCTATACGATAAGTTGCAGAAACTGATGAAGGAGAAGGTGAAGAGAATCAGTTTGCAGAGGTGAAGGCCATCCAGCTGGCTTTAGATATTGCTGAATGAGAAAAATGGCCAGTGCTCTATCTCTATACTGACTCATGGATGGTGACAAATGCCCTGTGGGGGTGGTTGCAGCAACGGAAGCAGAACAACTGGCAGTGCAGAGGTAAACCCACCTGGGCTGCCACGTTGTGGCAAGATATTGCTGCCTGGGTAGAGAACCGTTGTAAAACTATGTCACATAGATGCTCACGTACCCGAGGGTTGGGCCACTGAAGAACATCAAAACAACCAGCAGGTGGATCAGGCTGCTAAGATTTAAGTGGCTGAGTTGGATCTGGACTGGCAACATAAAGGTGAATTATTTATAGCTCGGTGGGCCCATGACACCTCAGGCCATCAAGGAAGAGATGCAACATATAGATGGGCTTGTGATCGAGGGGTGGACTTGACCATGGACACTATTGCACGGGTTATCCATCAATGTGAAACATGTGCTGTAATCAAACAAGCCAAGCAGTTAAAGCCACTATGGTATGGAGGACGATGGCTGAAATATAAATATGGGGAATCCTGGTAGATTGATTATGTCACACTCCCACAAACCCGCCAAGGCAAGTGCTATGTGCTTACAATGGTGGAAGCAACCACCAGATGCCTGGAAACATATCCTGTGCCCCATGCCACCACCCGGAACACTATCCTTGAAAAGCCTTGAAAAGCTAGTTCTATGGCGACATAGAACCCCAGAAAGAATTGAGTCAGACAATGTCATTTCCCAGTCATTTCCGAAACAACCTCATAGACACCTGGGCCAAAGAGCATGGCATTGAGTGGGTATATCACATCCCCTATCATGCACCAGCCTCCGGGAAAATCGAACAATACAATGGACTGTTAAAGACTACACTGAGAGCAATGCGTGGTGGGATGTTCAAACATTGGGATACACATTTAGCAAAGGCCACCTGGTTAGTCAGCTCTAGGGGATCTGTCAATCAAGCTGGCCCTGCACAATCAAAACTTCTACATACTATAGAGGGGGATAAAGTCCCTGTGGTGCACATAAAAAATATGCAGGAGAAGACAGTCTGGGCTACTCCTGCCTTGGGCAAAGGCAAACGCATCCGTGGGATTGCTTTTGCTCAAGGACCTGGGTGCACTTGGTGGGTAATGCGGAAGGATAGGGAAGTCCGATGTGTACTCAGGTGGATTTGATTTTGGGTGAGAATAGCCAATGATACAAACTGTATGATATTAATTGCTACGTAATACTGTATATCAATACTACTATAGTTGTTATATGCCATATCAATGGTATTACAGTAAGAATCACCCAGATTAATGAAGAATGAACTTTGATGAAACCGAGCAAAGTGCAGCAGTGATGGAATCAGAATGGACTTGAGCATGCAACAATCCAACACCACACACCATCTCTCATGCCCTGAAAGATTGTTATGACAGATGGAGCCCAAAGTCATGGACTAAATGAACTCAACAGACATTTTAGAGGGATGGCCCATAGACCAAGAAAATTATATCTGTGTGTATATATCAAAACACAGGAAAAGCAGTGGTGATTAATCAAAATGTATTGGAAAGTGTGGGACCTAGGCATGATGTAGATGGTATAGAATAAGGGGTGGATACGGTCCTGGTTTTGGTTGGGATAGAGTTAATTTTCTTCCTAGTAGCTGGTATAGTGCTGTGTTTTGGATTTAGCATGAGAATAATGTGATAACACACTGATGGTTTAGTTGTTGATAAGCAGTGTTTATACTAACTCAAGGACTTTTCAGCTTCCTGTACTCTGCCAGCGAGGAGGTGCACAAGAAGCTGGGAGGGGGCACAGCCTGAACAGCTGACCCAAACTGACCAAAGGGATATTCCATACCATATGACATCATGCTCAGTATATAAACTGGGGGGAGCTAGCCAGGGAGCAGTGACCACTGCTCGGGGACTGGTTGGGTGTCAGTTGGTGGGCGGTGAGTGGTTGTATCACTTGTTTCCCCCCCCCCCGGGTTTTGTTCCTCTCTCTCTCTCGTTGTTTTCATTTTAATTACAAATTATTATTATTATTGTTATTATTATTATTATTGTTATTAATTTCAATTATTAGACTGTTCTTATCTCAACCCAGAATTTTCTTACTTTTGTAAAGTAAGAGTTTTCTTACTTTTGATCTTCAGATTCTTTCCCCCGTCCCACCAGGGGGGAGGGTGAGTGAGCGGCTGTGTGGTGCTTAGTTGCCGGCTGGGGTTACACCACGACAATTAGAAACAGGGGTGTAGTAGTGACGGAACAGTAGTCTGAAGCTTCGACATTAAAAAGGCATATTGCAAACCACTCGACTGAATAAATTAGGGCACAGTTACAAATATGAAAAAATATCAGGGGGGGGTGTTTTTCAATTGTTTCAGGTCTTCATGAGGTGCTACATGATCCCCCATTTGTGTCATGCCAGACACAAGTATAAATTGGGAGAGGAGTGGCTGGAGAGCAGCCCTGCAGAAAGGGATCTGGGGGTGCTGGGTGGCAGCAGGCTCAATAGGAGCCAGCAGTGTGCCCTGGCAGCCAAGAGGGCAAACTGCATCCTGAGGTGCATCAAAAACAGTATAAACAGCTGGTCAAAAGAGGTGATTATCCCACTGTATTCAGTGTTGGTGCGGCCTCACATGGTATACTGTGTGCAGTTCTGGCCCCCACAATTTAAGAAGGATGTGAAGGTCCTTGAATGCGTCCAGAGGAGGGCAACAAAGCTGGTGAAAGGGCTGGAAGCCATGTCCTATGAGGAGCGGCTGAGGACTTTGGGGTTGTCTAGTTTGGAGACAAGGAGGCTGAGGGGCGACCTCATTGCTCTCTGCAGCTTCCTGAGGAGGGGAAGTGGAGAGGGAGGTGCTGATCCCTTCTCCCTGGGATCCAGTAATAGGATGCATGGGAATGGTTCAAAGCTGCACCAGGGGAGGTTTAGACTGGACATAAGGAAGCATTTCTTTACCAAGAGAGTGGTCAAACACTGGAACAGGCTTCCTAGAGAGGTGGTCAATGCCCCAAGCCTGTCAGTGTTTAAGAGGCATTTGGACAATGCCCTTAAAGCATATTATTAACTTTTTATCAGCCCTGAAGAGGTCAGGCAGTTGGACTAGGTGATCGTTGGACTATCTGGAAAGTTATGAGGCTAAAGATGAAGCAGTAAGTTCAGAGCAGTGGAAACAAGTCTCTCATGCCTGTGACAAGTCACAGGGGATCAGTGTAATTAAAATGCCAGCTGCTGTATTGTGCACTCACAGACTGGGGCATTGGAAAGAAATTATATTTGCTTCATTTTTGTCTATAGCAGCAACTTGTCTATGGCACATGGTGCAAAAATGAGCAAGGAGAGGGTTCAGAGAAGTCAGTGATGCATCTGCTTGGGTGAAGAGAAGCTTCAGAACATGCTCATAACACAAAGTTTGTATTTTTGTACCTGCAGTTTTACTGGGCCAGCTACATAATTATATTCTCTTGTTACAAAATTTAAGATTGATATGCCTAAATTTCCAATGCAGCAAAGGTGTAAAGACATTGAAATTTATTCTCACAAGGTATGTGGGAATAAATTGATAGCAGCTGCATGATAGAGTATGTAACAGTTATGCACCAATATGTGTGATGCTGTCAGAAACCAAGAAACAGATTTAATTGTAAACATCTAGATAGTGTGTGTGTGAATCTCAAACTGTTTAGTAAAAGTAAGACCTTTGTAAATATGAATGGACATGTATGTTGTACAGAGAGGTTGTTTTTTGTTGACTACAAGGCTAAATTTCATTTCCTTTACAGTAATATAATATAGCAAAATGTGGTAGTAACTTTGTAGCTACTGCCATTAGTTGTGATCCTGGCTGCTTGTTACTGGTGTCATTTCTGGCTATTCACAAAGCTTTGCTATTGCTCATCACATTGGGACAAATAATTAATTTTAATACCCAATCTATCTGTATCAGAAATATGCTGTAGAATTGCTGGTGCTTATCTTGTCACTATTAAAACATTTTGCAGGATTGCGGACTGTACAGAATTGTATCAGAAAAAATTCATACTTTTGAGACTGGCTATGATAAGCAGAAGTGTTTGTTCTGCAAGCCAGAAACTGTATATTACAAATAGATTATATGTAAAGGAAGTAGATATAAATGTGAAAGGGTGGGAGAAGTGCGTTGATAATTAAAAAGAGTTTGGCCTCCTCTGTTTTTAGGAGCCAACTCCTTCATCTAAGCTTGAACGGATTGTTATAGAGGATACTGAAAGTGTCTGGACAAAAGAAGATAGCCCAAAAGAAGGGCTTGCTGAGGAGACAGCTGAGTTTCTGAAAAAGAAGACTTAAATGTTGAAAGGATATTTCTCTCTTGAAATTGGTGAGGTGACTGCTGCTATTACCTCTGACACTAAGTGAAACTACATTTTGGTAACACAACTGAAATAGCTTGCTTGTTTCAGAAGCAGTCCTGAGTGGTTAAAGTGCTTAGTGTCAGAAAAAAACTGTCTCCAGTAACACTTGAGAGGCTTTCCCACAGACACAGGCACATGGCTGGGGTCACTGCTGGGGACAGCTGGGGCTGGCACAGCCCTGCTGCGGCCCCGGGCTCCTTCTCCGCTCTCCGCAGGCACAGCTCTGCCTCCCAATGGAGCTGCATGGCTGTGGGGCAAAACACCTCCTTTTTCTGCTGGGCTCATGCCCAGGACCTTCTACCTGTGTCAGGAGATAATGGGCCAATGGGAAACACTGCTGCCAAAGAGACCCTGCAGCAGCCCACCCCCCCCGTTCAGAGCTCGGGACAAGCTCCCAAAACCACCCACGTGCACTTTGTCAGCAGCTTCCCAATTTCACCTGCCTCCCATATGCGCTACGTTTCTGTCTACCACAGCTTGGTTTTCCTCCGGCTGAGTTCACTGGGCAACCATGAGGAGGAAAAGCTGACTTTACTCTTTGCTGCCAGGGCACCAGCATGCACACATGCACGCACGCACACGTCACTTCAGACATGAAACACAGAAAACCTTGACCTCACCACTTTCTTCTAGTAGCCTCTGGCGACCTGAGCCTCTAAGTGAGCAGCAGTGGAAATGCTCTGTTCCCGGGCATTTTCTTCCCCCCTTTTGTTAAAGATGCTCAGGACTTCCGCTGCTTTTAGAAGAGGGCTACAAAAAGAAGTCTGTATTTCATTAGTTATCAAATAAAACATGTTAGTCATTGCTTCGGTACCTAGAACGCAGACCTCTCATAGGATCATAGAATGGTTTGGGTCGGAAGGGGCCTTTAAAGGTCATCTAGTCCAAGCTCCCCCTGCTGTGGGCAGGGACATCTTTCATCACAGACCAGGTTGCCCAAAGCCCCGTCCAACCTGACTGTGAACACTTCCAGGGATGGGGCATGCACAGCTTCTCTAGGCAACCTGTTCCAGCTGGACATAGAGTCGTTGACTGCAACACTTTGGATGCAGCCATGCAGCCAATGCCTTATCCATCAAGTAGTCCATCCACCAAATCCACGCCTCTCTAATTTAAAGACAAGGATGTTGTGTGGGACTGTGTTGAAGGCCTCACAGAAGTCAAGGTAGATGACAACAATTGCTCCTCCCTTATCCACCAAGGGAGTCAGTCATGCCATCGTAGAAGGCTGCCAGATTAGTCAGGCACGATCTGCCCTTTGGCAAGCCATGGTGGCTGTCTCCAGTCACCTCCCTGTCATCCAGATATGCCTTGGCAGGAGGATCTGTTCCATGCTCTTACCAGGCACAGAGGTGAGGCTGACTGCTCCACCAAGGTGTGTGGCTTAACCAGCTCTCTGGCCTGGGCTGGGCTATAGCATCACTCATGCTCTTCGTGTGCCTTCTTCTATGTGGCCTAATGCATCTCTTATTATTTACAAAACAGAATAGTTTCAACCAGTGTCATATAACCCAGGCACTTTGCTCAGATAGTCTCCTAGGAGGTGGGATCTGACCGCTTTTTGGCATTCGTGCTTTCTCGGTCCTGTTTGGTAAAAGTAAACATTGAAACTACAAACGGAGGCTTGCAAGTATTCGTTCAGGGTGTTCTCCCAAGGGAAATGGCTAAGCTAACTGCTTGATTTACAACTGTGCAAGGTACAGAAGGACAGTGCTGCCAGCCTTGTCCTCTTGGCCACAGAGCTCACCACGCCAGGTCACTGGAGCATGAGTGCTGCCAAGAAAGATCGCCGTGCTTCGCTGCTCACCTGGACCGTGTTCCTGCTCACGTCCCCATTCCCAACACCTGTCTTGCTGTATTCAATTTCTAGAGGGCACAGTAGTCCCAAGCGCTGGCATTTGGAGATGAAAGAGGATGCTGACAGAGAAGCACCTTCGCTCATTTTGCAGCGAGTCTCATGGTAGGCTTGGGACCTGGGTGTTTTATACTGTCTGTGAGGAGAAACACACGCTTCTGCCTCGGTTTTGCCTCAGAAACTGATTTCAGATCTAGGACACCTTGCGACAGGCTCAGAAACGAGCCAGAAGGCATGTGAACTGCAGCTCTTGTGGGACACTGCAGAAGCATCTTCAGGGTTAAGTGCTGTCTTTTTCACTCAAACTCTACTGCCCAAGTTTGCCAGGAAACCAGCTTCTTCACTGAAATGAGGAAGAGTGGAAACCCATTTGCTTAACAAGGTGACCCTGTTGATGGGGACCGTCGGTGGCAATGTTTGTAATGCCTTGATTTCCTTGTCTCTCTTGCATCAGAGGTCGCACTGGGGAGAAGACAACATGAATAACACGCAGGCGACCTGAGCCTCTAGTTGAACATCACTGGTGATGCTCTGTTCTCAGGCATTGTTTTCCCCCCAAGACCTCTACATGCTCATTTAATGTGCTCAGCGGGCATGGAAAGCTTCCAGCCTTCTGGATCACAAGTGCGCTTTCATAAGGGAAGTCTCAAGTTAAAAAATGTCAAGACTCCTCAAACCCCTCTGTTCTTTCTTGCATGGTCCAAGTCTCTACAGAAACCAGAAGCACCACTTAAGATAGGGTTTGGCAATGTTATTATTTCCATCGTAAATTTCAAGTCTGACGGTTAGCATTCTTTTGATAATGCTTGTCTGCAGCCTTTGACGGTACATTGCAGGTTGTGATTGCAAGCTCAGTCACAAGTACTGAACACTTCTGTCCATAAGCCACACACCTGAAACACCTGGCAAAGAGTTAGGAAATGTTTCCTGGTGATGCTGCAAACGTTGCTTACTTTTTAGTCCTCCTCTCCAGACTTCTCTTTGGATTTCTTTTTCTTCTTCACTTTCTTGCATTTCTTTTTCAATTTTGCATCACCAGAAAGCTTGTTTCTGTCTTCTTCTTTCAGGTGCACCTTCACCCCCCGCCTCTGCACAGGAATGTTTTCTCTTTTTGTGTGTTCGTTTTTCATTTGCCTGGCAAGAGCCCGCAAACTCTGGGTGAACTGGCACTGGTGGGAGTGCACATTGTCCGCTGCCATACACCAGCTGGTGGTGACTGCCCTTCTGCGTTTCCGTGCTGCACCTCTGCTTGGGAGGCGGACAGTCTGGTTGGCTTCTCCTCAGCTTCTCCCACCCCTCAGTGTCAGAGTGCACTCTCTTCCTGCTGCAGTGCTGATGGGGAGTTCCTGCAGAGTCACGTGGTTTTCTCTTCCTTTGGATCCTCTGCACATTTTCTTCACCTTCTTGATTTCACAGTCCCATGAATAGAAATAGAAATAGGAAATAGATGTTCAGGAAATAGACTGTTCAGCACTTGATCCAGCTCCGCCATGGAAATGCTCTTTGCATCTTGGCATTCAGCGCCTGCTCTGGGGGTCAAATCAGGTCGCCTGGAGTAACAACAGTGATCTTAGTTTAGGGTTGTTCTTGCATCCTCCTCGTGGCTTCAGTCCCATCCCGTCATGTTCCGGCAGCACTTCATATAACATGCAGAAGACTGAACCAGCACTAGACGCTGGAAATTAGATCATGGTCTTCCAGCCGCATCTGTCCCTTTCAGAGCAGGAACTCATCTTTATACCCTCTCGGACCTCCATTTCTCCTCTTTTCACAGCTAGCCAGTCTCAGAGAGAGGACAGCTAGCAATTTATGCAAGCACAACAGTATAGTGCCAAGCAAGGAGGGAGAAGAAAGGACCTGGCAAACTGCAGAACAGTCAGAACTCAATTGGACAAACAGTCATTCTCCCCTAGGACAGAAAGCAAAACCCACTGGAGAACAACAGCAACAACAACGAGACCAGTAAGACAAGAGGGAGTGTATTCTAAACACTCTTTCATACTTGTTATTACCTGACATAGAAGAGTAAATATGCATGCTGGCAGAGAACCATCTCAATGTCACAAAGAACTACAGAGGCATCATTCATTTTGTACCAACGTCCATCGCTGGCCTGCAAAGAAAGGCAATGCTATCTTCAGATGAACTGCAGGGATTGGGAACAAAAACATAAACAGGATGCCACTGAAGGACACAATACACCAACACAAATCAAAGCAAACACCTCCTGAGACACTTTCCCTGAGAACAGTGCTTACCAGGAGCATTTGCATCCCAGTTTCTCTTCACCAGCATTGATTTTTACACTGCTGGAAACAAAGTTGACTTTTACCTTTACAAAGCAGTAATAGTGTCCTGCCTGACAGCTGAAACCTTCTTGTACCAGAACAGCATAGAAAGAATAGAGTAGGGGTTCTCCAGCCACTTGAGACATGTATGCACCAAGGTCCAAATATTCCAGATATTGCACAACCTAAAGAGAGACCAAGAAGACTGCTGCCAGGCCGTGCACATTTTCTTCAGAGGAAGCTGGACCACTTTGTGGCTGAAGAAATGCTCTTTACAAGCTAGTCTTCTGCACAGGAGCACTCAGAAGAACCAGCTCTCATCTATAAGCCAAACATACAGTAGAGACAGCCTTAGCACTGCCATTCCCATCCACCCCTCCAGACACAGCTTTGGAAAAGAGCTGCTTTCTTGCTCATGTGCAAGAAACTAGTCCTCTCATTTCACTAACTCTGGCCAACTTCCTTTCCATCCATAGTCTTGCATCTGATTACTAATTAGGCACTGCAATCTTCTACGTGTAATCACCTGGTAAGAACTGTTAAGAGCAAAGAGATAAAGACATAAAGTAGCAAGTAACTAGCACGCAAGGTAATCCCACTTATGTCGCATCTTTCTGCAAGCCGTCTTGTCTTTCAGAGAAGTCTGTACTCACAGGAGTTGCTCTGTGTGACAGCCATTGTCCCATCTGTAACAGAGGAGACAGCTCTGGTTGACAAAAGAGCATCGAGAAGTGCTCCAGAAGGACAAGAACCACACAACGCTTCTCACTTCCTTGCAAAGAAGCCACTCTGAGCACTAAGTAGCTCCTAGGGATGATGAACACCCCCAAAACTACATGCACAAACACTCCAGCATTTTCCATCCAAACTGGATCAGTGCTACTTTCTGCTTCTGCAAAGCTGCACACTTGGGACATTTCCTTCACTTCTACAGCATTTTAGTCCACAGCAATTATCAAGTCCTTTTCAGAAGTCAAAAATGTACAAGGCCTTGTCTGAAGAGGACCAACTGTTGATCTATTGCTACTGATAGCAACAGAAGAACCTCACATTTAAGGCATCGCTTTTGAAAGCCATCCATTGGGTACGTGCCCTGTTGCAGTTTGAGGAAGCCCATAGGCAATGCACTTGGGGAAACAATCTTTACCATTTTCCCTACTATATATCATGCTGCAGAAAAAAAGAAGGAAAAAAGATGTAACATACTACTTGCATTTACCAGCAAAGCTGGTTACAGTATTTGGGTGGGAAGTGCAGACAACAGCTGTCTGTTCCTCCTGGAGGAAATCTGATGAAGACGTTCTGCCACTTTGGGTAGTGGGGGACACTAGATTTGTACCAGATGGAAGCCCTTTACTGGTAGCTCTATACTTGTCCCCCTTATGATGTGTTAACTAAATGAGAATTAGAAAAAACTAGTCATGCTGAGAGCCTGTACAAGCCCCCAGCCCATGGGACCTGGCCCTTGTGACACCTTCTCTCCATGTCACAAAGGAGAAGCACCTTTGCTCACTTTGCCTTACAGCAGACTTGGGAGCTGGCTGGTTTACACTGCCTGCGAGGAGATATTCTTGCACCCTTCTGCCTGGCTTTTGCCTCAAAAACTGATTTCAAATAGGAAACGCCTTGCAACAGGGTCAGAAACAGGCCAGAAGGCGTGTGAACTGCAGCCCCTGTAAAACACTGCAAAATGATCTTCAAGAGTCATTGCTGTCTTTTTTATTCCAACACTACTGCCCAAGTTTGCCAGGAAAGACAACTTCTTCACTGAAACAAGGATGAAGAAAGAGTGGAAACTCCTTTGCTTCACACAATGACCCTGTTGATGGCCCTCAGTGGCAATGTTTGCCATTCCCTGTTCTCCTCGTCTCTCTTGCACCAGAGGTTCACACTGGGGAGGAGATAACATGAATAACACATAGGTGACCTGAGCCTGTAACTGAGCAGCTCAGGAGACGTTCTGGTCCAGGGCATTTTTTTCCCCTCAGATTTGTACATGCCCATTTAATATCCTCAGCAGGTGCAGAGAGCTCCTACCCTTCTGGATTATGAGTGTGCTTTCATACAGGAAGGTTCGAGTTAAAAAATTTAAGAAACCCCCAACAGTTGTTTCTCACCTGGGAAAATCCTATACCGAAATCAGAAGCACCACTTTGGATGGGGTTGGGTTTTGATAGCAATTTTATTGTTTCAATCACAGATTTCAAGGTTTGAAGGTTAGCCTTGTGTTGATAATGATTCTTGGTGGCTTTTGATGGCCAATTGCAGGCAACAGTGTTAAGCTGAGTCGGAACAGCAAATGCTTCTGTCCATAAGCCCTGCATCTGAAACAGCCAGCAAGGAGTTAGGAAACATTTCTCCTGATGATGCTGCAAGCCTTGCTTACTTTTCGTCCTTCTTCACCTTCATGTATTCTTTTTCATCTTCTGATCACCAGAAACGTCTTGCTTCTGTCTTTAACAGTTTCTTTTCGGTTGTGGTGTCACCCCCACTCTGCACAGGGATGTTCTCTTTGTTTTTCATTTGCCTGGCAAGAGCCCACAAACTCGGAGTGAACTGGCACAAGTCTGCCAAGGGAGTATTTCCCAGGCTGCTGCTGACCTGCTGATCCACTGAACCACAGACCAGATGCTCTGTGGCTGCTCCAGCCAAGCCCGCCTTCCGCTCCAGAGAGGTGATGGTGAAGCCATTGGCTTCTGTGAGAATCCTTTGGAGACCTGTGGCTGTTATTTGGTCTTGATTTCCCAAAGTCCTTAGCCTAGTTCCAGAACTGTCTCTCTCCACCATCTCCTGTCACATGGGAGCAATAGTAACCAGTGGAGGAGCTGCATTTTTCCCGCCTTCCTGGCTCCACTGGAAAGGTTCTTCCTCTGCTCTGGCTTCTCTGTCTTTTGCAAGAAGGATCTTCTCCTGAGCTTCGGCCAGCACCAGGGCTGTTTTCTCCCTGTGGGAAGAGTGGTACAGGCTTCCACTGTCATGCGCCAGCTGATGGCAACTCTGCTTCTGCCCTTCCCCACTGCAAACGCATCTCCGCTTGGGAGACTGACGGGCTGTTTGACTTCCGTTCAGCTTCTCCTGCTCCTCAGTGTCGGACCACACTCTCTTCCTGCTGCAGTGCTCACAGGGAGTTATTGGAGAGTTGGGTGTTGTTATCTTATCTTGTCTCCTGGGCATGTTTTCTTCAGGTTCTTGATTTCTCAGGCCCACCATGCCTCCAGATAATGGGGTCTTCTGCGCTTTTTCCAGCTTTGTCATCAAAATGCTCTCTCTACCTTGGGCTTCAGTGCTTTCTCCAGGGGTCAAATCAGGGTGCCTGGAGAAACAACAGTGATCTTAGTTTAGGGTTGTTCTGGCAGCCTCCTCTTGGCTTCAAGCCCATCCTGTCATTTCCTAGGAGCCATGGACAATGCCCATGGACAGGTGCTTTATAAAATTGTGTGAGACTTAGATACACAGGTGTTAATCTTTGATGACAAAAGTTCATGTTTAAAGGGAGAATGAAAACATCGATTAGAAAAAACTGAGAGTGACAGGTGCGTCCTATGGCACTCTGTTTTGTATAGAATAAGGCGTGCATTATGCCACACACAGAAAAACCCAACATTAAGAACAAGGGTGATTTGATAGCCTAGCCTGGGCTAGATGGTTCATTAAGCTGCACACTTTGGTGGATGGGACATCTGCATTCTTGTTACTGAAGCAATGATTAAACTATTTTATTTTATAACTAAGTTAATTTAAACCTCTGTGAGTAGTCCTGAGCTATTTTAATAAATGGGGAATGCCACATAAATCTTAGTGGAGGTAGTTCTTATTGACAGTAAGTACTTCACCAGTTGAAGACTGTTTCTGAAGCAAGCAAACAATTGCAGTTATCGGTTATCAAATGTAACATCATTTACTGTCAGAAGTAATGGCAGCAGTCACCTACCCAATTTCAAGTGAGAAATTTCAAGAGGCCCTGTCTTAGCTGCTCTCCAGTATTTAGAGTGCAAAACATAAGCCACACTACAAATAGAAAAATCACCTTAAGATCTACATTTAGCTGTAATATTTATTCTTCAGTGTTTTCAAGAATGTTCACATTCAGAAGGTTTTTGTAGTTCTTCAGAAAGTCTTGTACTTCTAATTACCATGTAAGCAACATACAGCTCTACAATATGCTGCCTTTTTTTGTTTGTTCTTTTAAAAGTTACAGTTTATGAAGAATAAAAAAAATCCATCACAAAGTAGCTTGCATCCGTGATGTAGCTTTTCAGTTTAAAGGCCAAACTTGCATCTTCACAGCCCAGTTCCATCAGTTCCCTATGGACAGTTTGACAGAAGCACACACACCAAAAAAAAAAATTCTTTTGTTGATATGAGTTTCAAACAGTACTCACAAGTAGAGATATACTGTTCTATAATCTACGTATGCCACAGTTAAGGAAAACATTAGAATTTAAGACTTCAAACAGCTTTTGCTGAGCCATAAAAATTATTTAACCACACAAATAACAAAATGCCAACTCTAGAGTATCTTTTTAATACCTGAATATATCACAGTATGAACAATATTACGATCATCTAGTGAGAATTCTGATATGTATTTCACCATTTAAATGGCTGACAATGATATAAAAGGACACTTCAAAATTGTTAGCAGCTAGGGAACAACACTGTTTTACTTGAACTGCCATGTCCGCTTTTACCACTCTAGTATTTATAGGTGGGCTGTTAAGAGTATTTATAGGTGGGCTATAAATTGGTATGGCTTACATTGGTAAGTCATACCAATGTAAACATTTTTTCTTCCCAATACATACAGATCCTAACATTAAAAATTTTCACAATGGTTTCTATAATTTTCATGATGCATTAGTTAGGGAAATACAGTTTGGTAGTTTGTGAATACAGCTCTCTAGCAATGTATTATGCCAAGTTCTAAAGTTAACCCAGAAAAGGCTTATGGGCTACTTATTTCCAATTCAACCTCAATATATTCTGAGTATCATTTTTATTTGCATTCAATAGTTAAGTCTATATAATAAACTAGATTAAAAAACATCTGAAATTAGGTAAAATAAAAGTTTCACCTGAAAACATATGATAAAAAACCCTAAGTTGAAATGGGCAATTTATTCAGAACTGTGTGAAGCAAAACATGTAAGATGAGAGAGCTCTTTATTATTGCAACACTCCCTCTTCTCTGTAATTCACCTTGAAGGAAATACATGAAAAGTTAGCACAGGCTCTGTTCTTTAGAAGACAAGGGGGAGGGAGATTTACTAGAAAACTTCATGTCAAAATGAAACTTGATGGTCAACATACCTTTTAGCAGCATTACCAAAGATAGACCTAACATTGTCCACTGCTGAGACACTTGATAAGGTTCTAACACCTGGCATGGTGTCACCTTGCTAAAGAGAGCAGAAATGAGTATCAAGTGATTCACAGTTCTGGCTGAAGTTTCAGACCCACATTAAGCTCGACAATAACTTTTCTACAAAAATAATGTCATTATGATGTTTTGCCTCGTTACTTACTTATTTGTGTTCAGAAAAGCAATAGATAGAAATGGCACAGGACTACAAGATTTGCTAGACAACATCAGACCCATTCAGGCTGATGCTCTATCTTTGAAAGTGAGGAACGTAAGTACATCAATAAATAAATATCAAGAATGCCACAAAGGTACTCTACTGCAGCCTCTATCATGTAGTTATTAGGAACCAGACTCTCAAAAGAAGCTTAAACAGCTCATCAAGCTAAGAGAATGAAGCATTGGCTACATAGAAAACTCCAAATTCCTGATGAATACATTTGTTTACTTTTAACTAATGTGTTTTATATCCAAACTGCATTAAAGTACTCTTCAACATTTCAGTACAAGGGAAGGCTCTATACACTATGCCCATATTGCAAAAGAAACAGTACAACAACTTTTCCGTCACATTCATATGTATACATATACATATATACACACACACGTACTGGTTTGGGCTGGGATAGAGTTAAATTTCTTCACAGTAGCTTGTATGTGGCTGGTTTGGATTCGTGCTGAAAACAGTGTTGATAACACAGGGATGTTTTAGTTACTGCTGAGCAGTGCTTACACAGAGCCAAGGCCTCTTCTGCTCCTCAGACTGCCCTGCCAGTGAGTAGGCTGGGGGTACACAAGAAGCTGGGAGGGGACACAGCTGGGACAGCTGACCCCAACTGACCAAAGCGATATTCCATACCATATGACATCATGCTCAGCAATAAAACTGGGGGGGGGGGGTGTGGAGGTTGGCAGGAGCTGCCGCTGCTCGAGGACTGGCTGGGCATCGGTTGGTTGGTGGTGAGCAATTGTTTTCCTTTGCATCACTTTTTTTCCTTGGTTTTTATTTTCCTCTCTCTTAGTTGTTTGGTTTTTTTCCCACTTACTTTTTTTTTTAAATTATTACTCTGTCTTTATCTCAACCCACAAATTTTCTCATTTACCCTTCCAATTCTCCCCCCCCCCCCCAATCCTGCTGAGGGGGGGAGTGAGTGAGTGGCTGTGCGGTGCTTAGCTGCCTGCTGGGGTTAAACCATGACAGTCCTTTTTTGGCGCCCAACATGGCATGCCAGGCTAGAGGCAAGGGGAGGATGGTTATAGTTATAAACACTTTACATTCCTTTTTAACTGAAAAACTGATGTCTAAGTTATGGATGGCATACCTGAAAAATAGGTAAAAATAAGACAGCAGTATGTGAAAGGAAAGGCTACTTCCCCTGAATGCTGAAAGGCAGCCAGTAACATGGGCAAAGAATTTCTTACTACACAGTAATATCATTTGAACCAAACTGAGCTTTTGCAGACTAAATAACTATAAACCAGTTACGTTTTCCATTTATAAATAACCTGTAACAATATGAAATTCAAGCATCCACTTAGCTTATTTCTCAAAAATCTCATCCAACTAACATAGACCTGGCTAGTTCAGTTCCACTGTGTAGGTTCAATAAGAAGAACAGCAAAGCCTCTTCAGTATAACAGAATCAACTCTCAGCTACTACAGAGAAGTATTTGAACATTGGCTGGCTTGCCCTTCTCAACTCCCCTACCCAGAGGGTCCAGCTGTCTGATCCAAGGCTGAGCTCTGACACAGGACAGCTGCACATCCTTGGCTCAGACTTGCAGGGAAATTGCTAAGTTGTGAGAAAGAACAGGGTTGAACCTTGCAAGATGAGAAGGGTAAAATGCAGAAAGATGTTGGACTGTTGTAAGTGGGACAGTTAGGAACTCAGGAATTAAAGAGTAGAAAATCAACATGTAAAGATGTAAAATTCTAATGGAAAAAACCAATGAGTTGGAGGACAGGAGACTTCGGATCAGCTCAGTGCACAAAGCAGCAGACCTCCACCCTTCACCTCCTGGCTGAAACCTTCTTGGCCAGCAAAGACCCTGAAGTATCTCCTTCAGGGAGCATGCTAAGGCCTCTCATAGTGTCCTGCTACTCTTTGCCATCTTTTGTGTTTACCGAAAGCGTAAATCAGTTTTTTGGTTAAATTGCATAGATCCTGCTTGCAAAGCCTCTGCACGTGACAAAAGATGCAACAAGGGGACCCAGTAAGGGAACATGACATCTAGTAGCTGAAGTGATTTTTTTGGAGAAGGAAAAATTACTATTCAGCCAAATCTCAATGCTCTTGCACAGTTTTTACTTAGATTCTGTTCAGCCCAAGCTCATGGGGAGTTCACTCATTCAAGTCTATCACCACTTGTTTGCTGAAATTCTTACTAACAATAGTAATAGGCTGACTACACTTTTTCTCCTCTGGATTTTCGGTATCAAATTGGACACTGTACACTAACAAAAACTAAAAAACCACTAAAAACACTGAACAACAACAAAAAACATACCACACCAACCACCCCCATGCCAGTCTCTCTGAAAAACCCCAATGCTCTCCACACAACTAGAAGAAATCAGAGCCTCTTATTTCAGTGTACCTGCTACGAGCTTCCAGTATTTTTGCAAACTCTTAAGTTGTATTTTTTTAAAGCTTTTCTCCTTGTATTTATATTGTAAAAGATCTTCAATCTACAGAGAAAAAGGTTACGATTAAAAATAATTTTTTAAATCTTTCATTATACAATTCTTCTAAACCCGTCTTCTTAATAGAGACTATAACATTTTCTGAGAACATTTTAGTTTATGAAGGAACAACATTCAATTTATTCTTTACCTGCTTAGGTTCACCTAACAAAATGCAGCTCTAGAGAAATGTTTTCAAAGTATTTCAAAACATTTTCAAGTATTTTGGTAACTCACCATTTTTACTAAAAACAAAAGCTCTACAAGTACTCACTTTTCAGTGAAAATTACATTCCCTCCACTCCAGATGACAATGGATTCCCTAATTACACTATGTTTTAATGAAATGGAAATGAACAGTTGCTGCATTCAAGGTTGTTAACATCATTAAAACAGCAACTTAAATTGTTCATTTTTGTTATTTATTAAAATAATATGCAAATTTTTTTTCTGCTATAGTGAGAAAGGCAGAAATTTAAAGTTCAGCCTCTTTTCAAAGCCACATTATCATAGACTTTGGTCCATGGTTGACTCACATGCTAAGCTTGGTGTGTGTATGTTCCCAATGCAAGACAAACACACACCTGCAGACTCCTGGGCCAGGCTTCTGCTTTCCATCCCAGACTGTTCAATGTGCATACTCCTTCCTCTTTTGAGTTCCCTGCTTTTCATTACCCTAACCCTCACCTCCTCCTGATCGCATGCTAAAATCTGTAGTCAAATAATTTTGCTGAAAGACCAACACAAGATCTGCCTGTGCCACTCTTCAACTTTCCACTCTGGATTGCGCAACATGCCTCACTCCTTCCCATGCTGAGTTTCTTATTCTTCATAATCTTAATGCCCATCCTAATCCTAACCCACATTCAATGCCTAGTAGATATATGTGGAAGATATGACTGAAAGACAAACAGCAGGTCTGCAGTTTCCCATACCAGCCTTCATCTTCCCATTGTGGCTTGTACAACACAGACCACTCCTCCATCTTCTGAGCCTCTTACTTCTTATAGCTCCTCACCATCCATTGAGGCTTTCAGCAGTCCAGATGGATTATGAAATATTTCTTATAATATACCTCTATGCCATCTTCAGAAGAAAAAGAGAGGATCTCCTGAAATTTACCTTGCTGTCTCTGGGGATGAAAAGAAAAAAAAAAACCAAACTACAGAACAACATCATTTGGAAAATATTCTGTAAAGCTTTGCAATGGAACATATACCATTAGGTGGAGCAAGCATAAAGACAAGAGAACAGAAGAGGGACAGGAGAGAACATGCACCCAAACCTACCGTGATCCCAGTCCCTTGGTTTCCAGCACAGGGTTTTGGAGGGGCTTTAATTTTTCTGGCACTGTAAGTAGCTCTAACCAGAAAATAAAAATAAAAGGTTGTCAGACATCTAGATTGTTCAGGAGGAAAAAAAAATAAAATAAAAATCACAAAGAAACCCCACCATTGTCACTAGCTCAGGAGGCTTCTGACTGCCTGAATCTCCTCTCTCCCACCCAGCGTTAAGCAATCTGCTAACAGCACCATCAGCCATCATTACTTTACTGCATGACACCCATCAAGCAACAAACGTTGGTATTTATTTAGCAGCAGATCATTATCCAGTAGAATCGCTTTTTGTGCCTTTAGACATTCTGCCTTAAATAAAGGTCAGCCATCCTGCCGACTGCAAGAGACTGCTTTACCCTGAGTATGAACACTGATTTTGAGCAAAACAAAGAAATGCAACTTCCCAAACGGATTTTAATTCTCAGGTGTGTTTTCCTTGTGTGTGTGTGTGTGTGCACGTGCGCGCGCACATGCGCTTCTGGAGACCTACTTGCAATGACAATTGCTCTGCTGGTGTCACCGAAATTGGGAATCAAACTCCTTAACACCAATGTAGTATTAAGAAGCAGGCATTCTTTATTACAGCGGCAGCTGCACGGGGGATCGTTCCACCTAGTGTGCATACCACAGGTTACATCAACCAAAGCTTATATTGTCCGATTACATACATATGCATCAAATTTCCCAAAATCATTATGCATATTCATTCTGTTTCCCAGAACTAATTATCATATTTGCATCGTCATTACGCATGCATCCTTGAACTCCGAGGGGCTTCCATGGGGGTCTCTGGTGGTACTTGGTGGTTGTACAGGTGTGTCCTTTAGTTGACCCCTTCTTATGGGCATGCGCAATATCATCTTGCTTATGTAACTTGCTTCCCTTCTTCACGGTGCGTGGTCCCTAACAATGATTTGGCACCCTTATTCCTATTCTACCACAAACCAATTATTCTAGCTACCCCTTGACTCATTGTCAAGATGGGCGGGGGCCGTACTGGCAACATAGCAGCATGTCTGTACTACTCCTCATCCAATTGTCTTTGGGCATAGTAGCATATCCATAGCCATAGATGTACAAACACAACATTAAAGTATTGTCTACCCTGCTCCTATCTCTATGTTGCTTAGTTACAAAAGAACAAACTAATCCCTTTGGTTACATCTGGTTACACTACCAGGGGACTGGTTTTTTAACCTACCTACAAGTATCCGCTGCTGTACAAGTATCCGCTGCTTTGAAGCTGCCCAAGGGTCAGCATGCCCTTGCTACTGAAAGTTCTTGCTCTGTGCAGGCACTAAGAAAAACATTCCTGGCAATAAATTATTTTAAAGTGGTAAAGCACAGCAGAACATACCATTTATTACCTCCTGAGAATTATCTCCCAGATAGATCAGGAACAAGGGCAAAACTTGTATATTTAACATGCATTCGGGTTACATGACTGTTAAACCTACACCACTACCAGACATTTTACTAGACTGAAGGCTGACAGCAGTGGACAAGGACAGTCCTTTCTGGACACCTCATTTCTGGGTAGAAATCCTAGAGATTTCCTTTATTTTAGTCAATAAAACACTACCTAATTTAATGCCAGAAATCCAAAGAGCTACAGTAAGGGTTTGTTTTGGGGGTTTTTTTTGTTTGGTTTTGTTTTTTTGTTTTTAACAGAGCATAGCAGATAAAAAGCAAGCAAACAAACAAAAAAACCCAGGTCAACCTGTGAGGCACTGATGAGGAACAAAAGGTTGAGCCCCAGCTCAATCCCAGGGTCAAGAAGGCTGGCAGAGGGGAGAGGACGCTGCTGAGCGACCGGGCTGCGAGGCAGGAGGCAGCCAGCAACCAGAGTTCTCCTGGCACTTGTGCTGCTCCAGCCGGGCACAGCAGCTCACCCAGCGGGACCCAGCAGCACTTCTCTCCTGCCAGCAGCATAGCTGCACTCAAGTTTTCCCTAAAGACCTGGTTCTGCTCTGAATCCGAGCCACAGCTGCATGTCCACAGCACCCTGCCTCTCAGCAGCACCAGAGGGATGGAAACACCGACCGGGAGCAGGCACCAGAGTTATCCCACCTGCTTCACACAACATCCCTGCAATCACAGGCATCTCCTGAAAGGCTGGAGTGTGCAATCAGTTTTTAAACGTGTTTCCATGAAGACTAGGCAATTACAGAAAACAGCTTCAGAGGGAGAAAACCTGGGAAAAGGAGGAGGAAACTGGTCTGCCTGGCTACATGAAATCGGTATGAGAAACAAAAAGAGATGCAGGGCAAAGCAGAACTGAACAGGATCCTGAAGGAGAGGTTAAGAAAAAATAGGCAAGTTTAACTACACAAGTGTTCTGGTGTAGTTCCATTATTTTGTTTAAATCTCGATTAATTCTTTACTATCAATTATTCTGATTATTAATTCCATTTTCACACAGGCATTTTTTCAACATTGAAGAAGATGCAGCTGTTATAGGTGCACAGCACAGAACAGCCTGTGACATCTCCATTGTCTCCTTAGGAGGAGGAGCAGCCCCAGGCGCTGCCCTTGGGCAGAAAGACGGCAGAGGAGAAGCACGGAGCAGCCACTGCAAGGAGGGAACCGGGGACTCGCCAAGGCTGCACAGGAACGTTTGTCACTGGAGCAAGAGGGGTGGGTCAGGGTTTGGATACTGAAAAGGGGCAGCAGCAGGGCTGCCTTAAAAGCCTGGATGCACAGGCGACCCCAGAGAAGCAGCAACAGTCATCTAGTAATAGGGTGACCATCTGCAGACTGACAGCACATCAGGCAGTACAAGCTTCCAAAGATAAACGATGGTGATTGCTTACACCACATTTATATCAATCAACAGCCACAACGTTACTGCAGTGAGGATCAACTATTTTATGCAGAGCTGTTGAAGAGGAGAGAGGTGGAAATAAAGGAGTATTTGACAGTGGAGGCTAAAGCAGTACCACTCACAGCATGAGGTCCTCCTGCTATTTTCAGTCGCAGAGCTGCTGCCCTATTTCCCAATCAGAAGCACTCCCAGTTTTCCAGCACACGGAAACTTGTACTTTAATTACTTTTCAATTACTTATTGTACTTTAATTGCTTGAGATTTTTGCTCTGACCGCAGATGTAAGAGATTATTTTCTGAATGTGGAGCAGGCCATTCAAACTTGAAAAAATGGACTTTGTCTTTTGAAAAATGTGCAAATAAAAAGCTCACCACAGAAACTGAAGTCGCTTTATCCTCAAAGCCAGAGGAGCAGCAAGGTTTTGCAAAGGCGTTGGGCTTCCAGGACACACCTCTGCTCACCCCCTAGCCTCTCCCAGCACCTCCGAGCTGTGAAAACCGCCGCCAGAAGGCAAGAACCCGCCTGGGGCCAGCTCTCGCCTTGTGGCTTAACACCGGTTTCTGATCGACGCATGTTGGCTCAGGTAACTCAGACCCTCTGAAACAGCACTCTGAGGCTGTTTAATCAGATTAAAACCACCTAATTCAAATCACCACAAACAGCAAAAAACATTAAACGTGCCACTTTTTTCACATTTGAACTAAAAATAGAAGGCTAAAATTAACTTCCCCTGGGGTAATCTGACAGATAAACCCCATGGACACAACGTACCCTGACGGGAAGCAAAACCCTGTCAAATTCAAGGTAAAAGGAAAGGCACAGTCACACATCAGCACGTTTGAACAGCCCTAGCTGTGACGATGAAGTTGTTTTTTTTTAAAAAAAAAGTCAGAACCGTGTAAAATTTAGGGGTTTTAGATCAAAGTTTTCCCCTTCCCGGGCCCGCCCGCCGGGGAAAGCGGCGGCGGCCCCAGCCCCGGCCCCGCCACGCTCACCCGCCGCTGGTCCTGGGCCGCTGGCGCCTCCCGAGCGGGGCCGAGGCCAGGGGAGAAGAGGGGGACGGGGCACGGAGCCAGGCCGGTCTGCGGAGCCACGGGGGAGAAAGGCGGCGGTGAGTTGCCGTGGCGCGGGCTCCCACAGGGGCAGGCTGCGCCGGGGCTGCTGCAAAGAGCCGCAGAGCAACGCGCCGCCCGGAAAGTGTGTCTGTGTGCAGCAGCGGGATTGAAACCCCGAGGGACTGCCTCTGCCTGCGGGTTTCTCAATTTACACGTTATTAGATAATTATTAAATAATAACTGAATTATTAACAATGCTTAGTGAAATATTAATAGTGCTTAAGTTATTGAATTATTAAAATCAGCAGGCTTATTTTCAGCAGCTGCAGCAGCAAGCCCAGCTCAGGCGGTCAGACCCTGCCTCAGCCAGCTGGGACCCTCCAGGGCTGCTCTGGGCACATGGGTTCCCCCCTCACTCGGTGGCCACCCCTGTTACATGGGACTGATGGAGCTGATCCACGGTGTCAGCTGTGATAAAGCCTCCTCTTCCTGCTGAAGAGAGCTGAGTGTTAGGGATCTGCTTGGGGTAGGAATTAGACCCATTACGTTTCTTCCAAGGTTCATCTGGCTTTAGAGAAAGTGTCCTCTGTGGAAGAGAAGTTGCATCCACCAGTTTAAGATCCCTTCCAGCATCCTATGCTTATGGTGTTACTTAATCTCTCGGTGGCACCAGATGCCTGTAGCTGAGGTTGACCAGCCACAGTTCCTGAAAACAAGGTTTAGTTCTCAAATTCTGGGGGATGGAGTTAGTCAAAAGGATTCATCTGTTTTGGATGAGAAGGGAGAGGGAAACCATGGCAGAGCCCTCTGCAAGCCTGGAACCAGCTCCTCATTCGCCAGCTCCAGCACTCCGCTGCTGCCTGTAAGTTACTGGGAAGTGCGCTGGGGAGGTGCCTGCACTGAACCTTTGCTTAAGGAAAACTAACCTCCCGCCACAGTCAGCTCTTTTAGTTGAAACAGTGGAAAGGAAGCTCTGCAGGCCCACCCTGTTGATGTGTTATGAGGGCTCCAGAGCTTTGCATTTTTGAATAGGTAACTTTTTAGATTTAAAACATAAATTCTGGAAATAAGAGCAGACACAAGATTGCAATGTCAAGAACTGAGCAGTGAGACAAGTGGGAGCAGCGATGAAAGGTCCCTCCTGCTACAGCGAGGTGCTCTGCGAATTGGGATTGGATGGTCAGATAGTCTATAGCCACACATCAAAGTGAAGTGTTAGGAGAGACTTGAGCCAGGCTGCTACAATCACTTTTCAGCTCTAGTTCCCCTTCAGGGGCTCAGGGGTGCTCAAGTCTCCCTGAAGCAGGAATGGACACACTGAGCACAAAAGCTCGTGGTGGGAGCAGAGGACCTGATGGTCCTCTGTTCTCAAAGGCCGTATCTAATGCTCCAGCCCAGTCTGCTTTCTTATAGTGAACTTCCCTGTGTTTGAACAATCATCTCACCACAAAACAGCATGTTTCTATTTTCTGTTGTCTTTGCTTTCTCCTTGTCCCTTGTGCTAAGTGTGGAGTGTGTCATTGGGCTAGATTTTGCAAGGTTTTCCTCACGAAAGAGTGACCTAATGAAAACACCTCGTTTTTCAGAACACATTAAGAACACATTAAGAACAAATGTGTGATAAAGCCATTAGAACATTGTTTTAGAAAAATTTCTAAACAAATTCTAAACAAAGTTCTTAAGCTGTGATAAAGCCATTGAACACATTAAGAACACATTAAGAACACATTTCAGAACACATTAATCATTGCACGCTTGTTCTATGCACTGTAGCCACCATCAGAGCCAATACAGGACTAGATGGACCTCTAACCTGACATGGCATAGTCCTGTTTCCCCTTTTAGGATAGGAACAAAAGGGAACCGGAGGCAACAAGACCCAGTACAGTCTGCAAGAGCATGGTGCATTGCTCACACCATCCAACGATGGGTGGATGGCTCCTTCAGAAACTCATCCAGGTCTGATGAAGGGGTAAGGAGAAGCAAGCTCCACAGTGTGCCATCAAGGACCCAGTCAGGCTATCAGCATTCCCATCTTCTTTCACCATCCCCACATATAAAACCAGCTGATGATAATTTCCCAAACAGTTGTATCATTGCTTGCCCTACCCTGACCTGGTCAACAGCATATGATGAGCCAGATCCCTGGAGCAGGAGCACAGGCATGGCCCTCAAAGTCAGTCCCATCCACTTCCTTGCCCCAGGCTAGATCAACTATAGCTGCATCTTTCTAGACAGATGTCCACCTCATCTGTTTCTTGAACACCTCCAGTGAAACCAACATTACCCCTGCCAGGTCATCTGCTCCACTGCTGAAATCCCCAAATCCACAGTAAAGAGGAGAGCAGCTAACAACCTAGCTGTGATAGGTTAATATGCCCCCAAATAAATTGCTTGCCACTATGAACCAACTAGACATTAAAGGGCTTTACATTGTCTTTTTAAGGTTTATGCCAGTTCACAGCAGCTGAGAAGCTAACTTTAGGCTTTTTCCCCCTCCTTTCATTCCGCACTGCAGTGCCCCCAAATTAGTGGTATTTGGGTTTTTATGCCTTTGAAAAATCCTATGCTTCTCTGCTGCTGCCAAATGGCAAAAACACAAGGGTGGTTAGTGCTTAACAGAACTGTATTGTAACATTTTATTCTGGTTTATTCATGTTAAAAATACCCCTGGGAGTACTTTCTAATATTCATGTTTGTCTTTTGTGATCCTGACTGACTCTTATTTGCATTTTTAGTTACTCTTTTACTATAACCCCATATTTCAAGAGAGATTATCCTCACCTTCTAAGAATGTGTAAGCCGAGTACTGGTATAAAAAACAGAGCACCAGATGCATTCCCACTGGACCCAGATTTTAAGGAAGGCTGCCTGAGAAGAAGCCCAGATGTCCAGCCTGTGGTGGGAGCTGCTTCTGCATAGGAGAACCATCCCTTCGCAGCAGCTCCACAGGAGAACATCCAGACATCTGCACCCAGCAAGTCCACACCTACCGAGCAATGAGCTAAAGCAACCACCCCGATGGGAAGTGCCTGTACATCTGCACACACAGCGCCTATGACGCTTTCAGGCCTTGCTGCAGCACAGGGCAGGGAGAAGTTCAAGCCTCGGGCCCCATCCCTATCACCACAACACCACAGCCACAGCCCAGCTGGTGCCCAGGAGGCTGCTTCTGCTCCATCTGCTACTTGTCCACACCACAATATACCTCCTGTACCAAACAGTCCTTTGACACCAGGGCTGGGGCTTCCCACCTTTCCCTTCGGGCATCCACATCTAGCAGCTATGCACATTTAGCTCCCTGGGCTAGCCTGCTTCCCTGCGGTGACCCATGGCTTTCAGTGTCCATGCTGGCAGCAGCTTCTGCTGTTGCTATGCCAAGGCCACCTCACTGCCAAGCTCCAGCATACCCTCATTACCCTACTTGCACCTGCTGTCCAAATAGCGCAGCTGCAGGCGACAGGGTTGGACCCCAACACAGGGTATGCTAGAGAAAGCGTAGATGCTAGGTACCAAGCAAATACAGTGCCATAAAGCTGGAAATAGATTACTGTGGAAATAAATAATAGTAATAAAGTGTTTCTTGTTCTCAATAAGAAGTCTTCTCCAGTTTTCTTGTCCTGTCTCTACATTCTTGCAGTTACTGTCTCTGCACCCTGGGGAGTTGCCTACGGGGAGATTAACTGGTTTGCTCCAGCCCAGGGAAGCCAAAGGCTCCAGGCAGTAGCGGTGCACTCAGCAAAACCCAGCAAAAGGGCAGCAGCATGTGGCTAATCCTGTACCTGCACCAGCAGCAAATGGTATACAGAAGTGCTATGCAGTGCAGTCTGACCACAGAAAGATTCACTAAGTTAGCTCCTAGGATAAAAGATTGGAGTGTTTGATTCCACCTCCCAATTTAAACATCCATGTGGCAGTTAAAGAGGACAACAGCCTACTAAACGGCAACTGGGATTCAGGAGACAAATGTATGCCTTGTCCACATTCCTTTAAAATAGCTGTTGCTGAATCAGTGGCTTCGATTACAGAAATCAGCAATCTGTAATAGAATTTGACAGCTTTTCAGGTTTGTCATCTAGAAGCAGATCATAGTGGGAACACTAGTTTTGGTCAGGTTCACAGGTGGAAACAAACTTCCTACAAAAATGTACCCAGTGGAGTCATTAATGTTACAGGGGTTATCTTCCCTGCACGTGTCCCACAGCAAGGATCCCTCCTTGCAGTGTTGTGCTCCCAGTGCCCCCCTTGAGCTCTGCTTCCCTGCTTTGCACAGATCTTATCCCCCAAGATGAAGGCTTTTAGCTCCTGGCCATCAGCACTCCCATTTGGCAGCTGGGCTACGAAACAGCTTGGCTGGCATAACTCTCAGTTGGCCTCTTCCACTGTATTCGCCACAGCTTATCCTCCAAGAGCAGGCTGGGACCAATGGACCTGAAATGAGCAGGAAGGTGGCATCCTCAAAAAGCAGTCCTTGGCTCAGACACAAGGCTCACAGGTGGCCAAAGTCCTGGTTATTAGATTTCTTCAGGTTCTGGAGGCTTCCCATCGCCCCCGTTGTTTGCCAGCTGTGCTCCAACATCAGAGCATCGTGCCCCTTTCGTGTGAAGGAGAGACATGGACTGCCATTAGTTTCCCAATCCGAAGTGGTGCCTTAGGAGTGTGTGGGAAAGCAACCCCCCACCCAAGAGGATTGTGGAGTGGCCGCTCACAAAACTGAGGGCAGTCACAGTGACAAAATCTTTATTAGCTGGAAATGCATGGGGAAAGAGTACTTGTCAAATCCCAACTGGTTTATCTTAAACCAGTGCTGTCACTGCTACAAATTCAATTTTGAGTCTTCCCTAAGGACAGAGCGCAAAGCTGTTAGCGAGCCGCTGTGTTAGCACAGAGGTACATCTGCAACATAAGTGAGCCTGGGCTGGGGGATGGAGCAGGAGCTGCAGATGCAGGGGAGGAGGGAGTTGGTGCAAGCAGGGAGGCTGCTCAGAGTACCCAGGACTCTTCTGGCCATGGATCACACCTGTGCCCAGGGCATCTTTTGAGTTATTTACTTTATTTCATTTCCACAAGTAAGCGCTTGACAGTTACTCCCTGTGAGACCTAAAGATGGCAGAGCCTTGCCTTTCCTTGCGATCTGCTCCAAAGACCCCAGACAGATTAGTGGGTGGCTTCCTCCCAGCTTCCACAGACACTCCAGCAGCCTTCCTAAAGCTACAGGGCTGAGATGGGACTGAGCTGCAACACCTGGACCTGGATCCCACCTGTGCTACTTGCTCACATGAGTGTGCTCCAAGGTGTGGGGTTTTTGGACTCAGTAGTTCATTTGGTTAAACAGATCTGAATTGTAGATTCATATTTAAACTCTCCAGTCATGGTATGGCATCTATAGGTATTCCAGCCTGGAGCATGTTCAAATGCTCCTCATTGTTAAATGTGTTTATGTGCCTAAAGGAAAGGGGCAATTCACTTAGGAAAAGCGAACTTTTCACATACGCAGTGAAACTTGGTCAGAACTGCTCATACGTCTACCTGCTGGCACAGCTAGGAAAGGATTCAGGAGATAAAATCTCCTGTTGTGGACTATGTCCTCTTTACAGCCATCAAAGGCCACAGCAGGACTCTTGCCGTCCAAGATCTACTTTTGTTCCAAAGGGAGGCAGCGCATCTTCCAGATGGACGTGGGGTGGGAGGGCTTTTGGGAAGGGAGGGGGAGAAGAGCACAGGAAGGCAGAAAACTTGCACATTTGGAGGGGCAGCGGCACCAGAGCTTTAAAAGAGCAGTTTTTCCTCTCTAACCAGAGTACCGGCTTTCAGGTGCACTCCCCAGAGTCGCGTGGGTGTACAGAGAGATGCACACGTGTACACCTTCTCCTGGGGACCTCTCTTCAGCTAAAAAGCTCTGCTGTGGGTTTCAGAGTTCAGAGGAGGAGCAGGAAGGTTGCTCAGCCTGCCCTGCCTCCTGTTTACTCCAGCACCTTTCATCACGCAAAATTACATGTTGTGGGTCACCACATAACTCAAGGTCCACGCTGTTACCTTAAACCATATATATATATATATATATGTATGTATATATTTCTGAATAAAATAGAAATAGTGTAGGCGTTATTAGTAGCTAAGAAGGGATCACAGTTAGGAGTGGAAACTAGCATATGAGAATTGTAGAATCTTCAAGCTAATAGATAATGCCCAGGCCAGATAAGAGGGTACTGGCACTGCATACTTCACTAACAAGCATATGTTTCACTAACTAGCATCTCCTCGAAGAATGCAAAGCTGTAGCACTTCAAGGACTAATAACAGGAACATCCTCCTACAGGGAAGGTCGTAAAGATAAAGGGACACCACAAAAACCATTGAAAACAAGGGGATTCACAGTAACTAGGGGAAAGGTAAAGACAGCAGGGGGAGATTGCGACAACCAACCCAACTGAGGGATGAAAGGACTACCCCCCGATTCCTTTTGAGCATGCGCAGTGAATTAAAATCACACTGTATCTTTAAATCTAAGCAGCGAAAATATGGACCAATGGAAGAAGAGGATGCCTAGTCAGTCTAATGATTATGTATTAGATAGGTGTGGTATGTTAACTTTCATGTATAAATGTTGAAGAGAATTAGAGTAGGTGTGCTTGATTTGTGAAAATATTCCACCTTGCACCCTGCGCAGAATAAAACAATGTCTCCTCTCTAAACAGACTTCATGTGTTTCTGCAGTTATTTTATAAAACGGGTAACAATGCCAGCATTCAGCCTTCATTCACACTTCCCCTACCGTTCCCCGGGTATTGCCCTCACAAAAACAAAAAGGCAATTGTCCTGAGCTGTAATTCCTCTTTTGTCCCTTTCCTTATGAAAAGAGAAGCCCCTGCTGAAGCCCTGCATTAGCATACTTTTAAGGTCAAGAAGGATGGCTGTGATCACCTCCTCTAGCTTCTTGTGTGACAGGTGCCACTGCACTTGATCCAGGTGTTCCTGGCTCCTGCCTTCCACTTAAGATGCACCTTCTCATCAGTTAGCACTGGAAAATCCACCACATGCCCTGGGCAACCACTCCTATAGTCAATTAACTTTGCTGTGCTAATTTCCCTTTGCTGTGCTAATTTCTAGTCACTTAGTTTCAGTTTCAATTTGATAAACAGCAAACACTGAAAAAATCCACTTTTTTAAACTGTCAGCTGAGAAAGTGTAAACATAATTTACACCTCTAGCAAAGTATTAGCCTTTTTGAAATCATCTGCACCTGTAAATAACAACTTACAGGTTAAAATAAAAACATTTACATACAAATAATGGAAATAAAAAGTAAAGATGGAAAAGAGTATGAAATAGAAATATATATTAGTTGTAAATGTTACTAATAGTGTCAGCTATGGCACGGATTCCATTTCATCCACATCTTAGCGGTAACCAAGTATTGCCTCCATGACAAGAGGTATTTGTAGAAATTTGCCTCCTAACTCTGGACTGTATTCTTAAGGCACAGGCAAACTACTAAGGATGTTAACAACTCATTGATTTTAGAAGTACAAAACATTTAGAGGTCACACTCTAGTCAGAGAACAGAAACACATCGATCACCTGAATGCATTCAGACCAGCTCATGAGCCCCTCAGCACAGCCAGGAATTTGCATCTCAGATGCCTGATTTTGAGCTGCTCAGGGACTGAAAAACTCATGAAGCAGAGATGACCAGTGGTCGTATTCAGCAAATGCATCTGAGAAGGCCTCCACCTGTCCACAGGGAGATCACAGATGGCCAGAGGAGAGGACTTGGGCTGTCCTGCTCTGGGAAATGATGTACTGATGGGACACACGGGGTTTGTCTCCCCAGACACCTGCACAGCACAGGACATTATCGTAGCAGGAACAGCAGCTGCCCTGCAGAAACCCTCAGGAAAACGTTTGCAGAAGGCAGGAGGACCCCAAGGCACTGTGGCCATTGGAGGAGCCCCCAGCAGAGGGCTAGCACACAGGCACAAGGGCCTGGCCCAGGGACACTTCCCCAGGGGCGCCAGGCATGGTCCCCTCCCTCCTCAGCTCCCACGCTCCCTCCTGCTGCTCCCCGTGTCCATTTGCAGGGGAAAGAAAGTCTGTGACTGCCGAAGCGCCGCACCCCAAACCTGGCCAGCTCTTTCCCTGGCTCTCCAGCAGGGATGGGCTGGGAGTCGGGAGGTTGGGGCACCCCCACCAAGGGGCAGCTATGCAGCCGGGCACCCTCCACACGGCTTCCCCTCTGCCCAGGACAGTGCTCCTGGCAGCCGTGCCCAGGCCCCTGCACCGTGTGTCCCTCTTTCACATCAGACAAGTGCAGCCTTTCCTCCTAAGCACTTGAAATCAAACATGGAGAGACTGAGCACCACCCAAGGCAGCTTTTCCAACCAATAAAGATGGCTTATATCCATGCAGCTAAGCCCATGTAACTGTCACCTGAATGATTCCCACTTGCACAGTGATCAGCAGTGATTTTGCTTGAGTGATTTTGACTGCATAAGCAAACTCAAATGAATGTAGCGGTAATAAGAACTCCCAGTGTAACCAGATGTAACCAAAGGGATTAGTTTGTTCTTTTGTAACTAAGCAACATAGAGATAGGAGCAGGGTAGACAATACTTTAATGTTGTGTTTGTACATCTATGGCTATGGCCAAAGACAATTGGCCCAAAGACAATTGACCCTGGGAACTACCGACCTGTCAGCCTCACCTCTGTGCCTGGGAAGATCATGGAACAGATCCTCCTAGAAGCTATGCTAGAGCACATGCAGGACAGGGAGGTGATTCGAGACAGCCAACATGGCTTCACCAAGGGCAAGTCCTGCCTGACCAACCTAGTGGCTTTTTACGAGGGAGTAACCACATCAGTGGACAAGGGAAAAGCAATGGATGTCATCTATCTGGACTTCTGTAAAGCCTTTGACATGGTCCCCCACAACATCCTTCCCTCTAAATTGGAGAGATACGGATTTGATGGGTGGACTGTTCAGTGTATAAGGAATTGGTTGGATGGTCGCATCCAGAGGGTAGCGGTCCACGGCTCAATGTCCTGATGGAGATCAGTGACGAGTGGTGTCCCTCAGAGGTCCGTACTGGGACCAGTGCTGTTCAATATTTTCATCAATGACATTGACAGCAAGATCGAGTGCATCCTCAGCAAGTTTGCAGATGACACCAAGCTGAGTGGTGCTGTTGACATGCCAGAAGGATGGGATGTCATCCAGAGGGACCTGGACAAGCTGGAGAAGTGGGCCTGTGTGAACCTCATGAGGTCAACAAGGCCAAGTGCAGGGTTCTACACCTGGGTTGGGGCAATCCTTGGTTTCAATACAGGCTGGGCGATGATGTGATTGAGAGCAGCCCTGAGGAAAAGGACTTGGGGGTACTGGTGGATGAAAAGCTGGACATGAGACAACAATGTGTGCTTGCAGCCCAGAAAGCCAACCTTATCCTGGGCTGCATCAAAAGAAGCGTGGCCAGCATGTCGAGGGAGGTAATTCTCCCCCTCTATTCTGCTCTGGTGAGACCTCACCTGGAGTACTGCGTCCAGCTCTGGAGCCCTCAGCACAAGAAGGACGTGGAGCTGTTGGAGTGGGTCCAGAGGAGGGCCACGAAAACGATCTGAAGTCTGGAGCACCTCTCCTACGAGGACAGGCTGAGAGAGTTGGGGTAGTTTAGCCTGGAGAACAGAAGGCTGCGGGGAGACCTTATAGCAGCCTTCCAGTACTTAAAGGGGGCCTATAGAGGAAAGACAGGGACAGACCTTTTAGCAAGGCCTGTTCTTACAGGACAAGGGGTAATGGTTTTAAACTAAGGGAAGGCAGATTTAGACTGGATTTAAGAAAGAAGTTTTTTACAATGAGGGTGGTGAGGCACGGGAACAGGTTACCCAGAGAGGTAGTGGAGGCCCCATCCCTGGAAACATTCAAGATCAGGTTGGCTGGGGCTCTGAGCAACCTGGTCTAGTTAAAGATGTCCCTGCTCTTGCAGGGGGGTTGTACTAGATGACCTGTAAAGGTCCCTTCCAATTCAAAGCATTCTATGATTCTATGATTCTATGATTCTATAACTGTGTGATGGTTCAATTTGTGCTTCTGCCTCCTGTGGAAGGGAGTGAAGGCATTGCATAGGAAAAGCAGCAGCACCCTACTGGCTGCTCTTTTCTCCAGAGCCTGCCAGTATGTGACATTAGACAGAGCTTTAGTGGGGACAGCCTCCCATGCTGAGGAGAGAGGGAAGAGGAACTTAATCTATCTTGGGATTGCTCTGACCTGCCCCGGTGCTCAGAGATGTTGATGGTGGAGGAACTTGCACCAGACACCAGGTGCAGGATGCAGAAACTCAGCATTTCTGACCGCTGTTCAGACTGAAAGCATAGGAAGGAAAATCTGGGTGATCACTACCTACCTCCTTTTTTTTTTTTCCCCTTGTCCTCTTTTGTCTGAAGCATTTTTGTCACTGATTTGTTTTCCCCTTTCTCCTTGCCTTCTCTCACAGGCTTTGAAGCAGCATCGTGGCAGATGAAGCAAGACTGGTGGCTTCTTTTTTCCTGCATGGTTTTTTTTCTGCTTTTTTGCCTTCTGCTTTTTTTTTTTCTGCTTTTTTGTGCTGGCTGTTTCCCTGGCAGACGCTGTCATACACAGGGTGCCTACTTGCTTGGGACAGACCTTATTCTAAGGCTCTACTGTGGAGGGAATTCAGCCCTTAGTGCCACATGCCTGTTGCATGCAGCTGTTCCTTGTGAGAGGCCATTCAATTTTGTAGGATCCTCTAGTTTTGCTCCTTGGAAATGGGCTGCACGGCACCCTTCTGCCTCTGCTCTCCTTGTGTCCATTTAACCAGCGGTCTTAGCTGAGCATGAATCAAAAGCTGGGGGCACTACAAAACTGTTTGAATTTGACCAGGATTTGGTGGTTTCCAGAAGAGCTGTTGAATTCGTGTCCTCTCTGATGTAAATTTCAGCAGCATCCTTACTAACTCCTGTTTGGTGCAGGTAGTGCCCAGGCTGAGGACCCTCAAGCTGCCAGCACTGAGTGCCTGGGATAACTAGCAGCAGGAGTGGAGGCAGGATGCCTGCTGTGACTTTTGGGATAGCACGTAGGCTATCGTTGACTTTTGCTTTGTTTCTCCCACCAGCTGGGACAATTCCCCAGTATGAGGGTAAGGAAGGAAAGGGAAAAGTCCAATGCAGATCTGAGCACCTCCTCTCCCCGTACGGGCATCTCTGCTTACAGACAGACATGTCAGAAGGCACTGGGGGGATGTGTGCTGGTGCTCTGTGAGCAGACGCTGGTAAGCTAACGTCATATTCCCTCTCTCCGTGCACTAGTATTATTTGCTTTCTGTGGCAATTTCTCTGTAGCAAGTAGAGGAATGGAGATGATTTCTGAAGTCTGAAGCTGGCCTGCTTCACATCTTCTGCTTCCATGTGCCTCTTCTTTGAGGAGACTCTGCTTTTATTGTTTGGCCTGCTCTTTCTCAGATCAAAATGAGCTGTTCAGTGGTGGCTTGTTTGGGACACTTCTGGTTCTCCAGGCTGGATCCTTCAATCTGCACATGATTTGCTTGGGACAGTATTTAGGGAAAAGAGAAGAGTAAACTTGCCTCAAAAGGCTGAAAGCAGGTTTTGGTTAGAGCCGCATCTCTGGTTCTCTTCTAGTGGATTTTAGCTTTCTAGTGAGACTAAAATCCAATGAATATTGGATAAGCCTGATAGCAGTCATATTTGCCACCACCACATTTTTGTAAAAGACTGTACTCTAAGTGGTAAATGTGTTTTGCTTGCCGAGCACTGCTCCGAGAGTAAGGGTGTTAAAAAGCTGGAGTGCTTTTCTTCAACAGCTGGATACAAACCTAAGCAAGGAGAAACAGCAGCCTCTGAGTGAGAAGGACATTACAATCAAGATGGACTGCTCGCATCCAATGCTGTGATGTCTGCTCGCATCCAATGCTGTGAGTAGGTGATGGTGTGCTCTCCCCTGACCCCCAACCTGACCTTTATCTCCCATAACCCTGCTCAAGCGATAACCAACAATAGATGCATCTGGTCATGATGGCTGCATCTGGCTCAAAGTGGATTTGGGAGACAGATAACAACACAATAGCCAAGGGCTATTGTGCAATGTGCCCGCCTAACCTCAGTGAAGAAACTAAAATCTGTGGTCAGTATGCAAATACAACTATGAGTCAATCATCTTACCCCCATAAATAATGAGCAGCCCAAGAGCCCTTTGAGCTCTCCTGCATGGCAGTGGGCTGCACACCAGGATCTCCCCTTGAGTAGGGATGCCTCTCAAGGTTACTCCTCGAGGCTGAGAGATTCCTTGCCACAACAGATCCTTGGTAAGTGACTAAACTTTGAAATCTTAGCTAAATGATATAAAGGATTGATTGTGCACATATAATCCTTTAGACCTAAACCGTTGACCAAGTCTGGGACTAGGACTGGATCTAACCACACCTAGAATCCTCTCTGAGATGGAGTTTAGAAAGCAAGGGGGTCCTTTCTGAATCTCATGACTCAACAGGAGGGTGTCCCTGACAGTTTTGTCCTGTGCTCTATGCAGTAAATAATCAAGTGTACCTTGCCATCCAATCTTGTTAAACCACTGTTGCATTTACCATTGAACCTTGTTAACTCACTGTTTTATATCAATAAAGTATATTTTTGCTTCTCTCTTATGAGTGAAGTGCACTTTCACTCCATCTGTGACAGAGTATTTCTGACCCTCACTGCTGCCTTCTGTGCTGGGGTCCTCGGGAGGAGGCACTACAGGTTCTGCACTGGCTCCAGCACAAAAACTCCAGCCTGGCTTCTAAATAAAAATTTCAGAAGTTTATTGAGTTAAAATGTGACCTAAAATGGAGTCCCTCTGAGTTAAGTCAAAAGAAATGTGCATACATGTTGAATCTTGCTGGCAGTAGTATATAACACCACAATTATTCATTTAGTTGCTTATTGAAGACCTGCAGGAAGCTTTCAGTGAAGTGGTTGATCATGCAGTAATTAAACCAATATTAAATGGTGATAAAGGTTCAGCTGTTATGTGTTTCATCATTTGGCCAACTTTAATAGCTTAGTTTTTACAGGAACAGAGGGAATCATGGTGTTCTGTAGCTAGTGATGGCTTCTTTTCTTTGAATACAACTTTTTACAAGTTCCTGAAAATTAACTTTGTTATTCAGACTGAGATTTTTACTGCAAAGAAAACCTTGATGCTTTATGAATGCTTTTGATATCTCATGATATGTTCAAAAATCTCTCTTTGCAAGAGAGAAAACTAGTGAAGAATCAGTACATTATATCTCAACAGCTGTCAAAATCTGAAAAATAAAATACAGTTTTGCAGAATGACTTTATTGCCAAATACTGGGCTGGAGAATACTGCTTTGCTAAAAGGCACTTTCAAAAATGGAAACATTGCTTTCTGTTCTGCTGGCTATTTCACCCCCACCCCTCCAAAAAATAAAGGTGTGAAAAAGCAAGCTAAGTTAATTCAGGTTCTTCTAATTCTGTTTCTTGAAACTCGAATTTCAGATTTTTAAAATATTTTTTAAGATAATAAGTAGCTTTTATATATATATATAAAAGTCCAGTGACAAGCCCACTGGCATACATTTTCATTTGCAGTGAAGCCATTTGCTCTCTGCATGAAAATATCTTATGCCATAAACCTGGATTAAGCCTTCACTGCTGCAAAACCCTTTCAAAACTTTGGCCAGGGATCATTTGGGGGGGGGAAGGTGTCTTGGAACAAGACGTGTAATTCTCAAGTATTCTGAGGTTGAGGACTAAGCTATTGGGTGTATCCCCTCTGAAATGTCACATGATGTTTTTTTGACAGTCCCTCTGAGCAGTTTGCATTGAGATGTTGCATTTGAGATCTAAGTATTTATATGCTACTGGACAAAATACCTGCTTTCTTGACCCTCTCCGCTTACTTGACTGTTTTCAACTTGCCCACTCCCTCTTTACTCTCTTCCTCTATAAACTCTGTTTTAACAGGTTCCAGCTCAGTCCTTTCATCGCACTCTTGAGTCTGGCAGGCAGTCTTTGCCCTGGGTTAATCTTGGTTCCTGCAAGTGCTTCTTCTCCTCTTGCTGCTCCTGCCACCCCATCCCTTGGGCTGTTTGTTTTTTAATGGCAGCTGATGACATTCACACATCGTCTCTCCTGCAGTTACTGTCTTGGGATAACATAATTTTTTCTCCACAAGACTTCTGGAAAGTACTAAGATTCTCAATTCCAAGGTGGTGCTCTGTTCATGAAGAAAATACACCTTTTATCTTCCTGCCCCTGTCTTTTTGTGGCGTAAGTGCTCAGCTAATTAAACCTGGCCAGCTGACTTCTGGATCCCCAGTTTCTGAAGGTGGGACAGGGAAATTGAGGTTCCAGCATATGAGCTCTGACTCTTCACTTTAAGATTCATATAAAAAGTCACAGGGCCCACAGAGTTTTGTGCAGGTTTGTTTCTTGCCAACCTGCCTTCATGTGTGGCTTCTGATTTCCCTTAGTGGCAGAAGGTGACACAGGCAAAGTTAGTGACTCTTTCCCGTAGTGTGGGGCATATGCAATTGGAGCTGTGAGCTTTGGCTAGGTGCTGCCAAGGCTGGGTGAGGTGAGGGTTAGGAAGTAGGACTTGCAGATACCTGCCCCTATAGAAGCAAGAGCTCTTTTCAATATTACTGGAGCAAAATATTATATATGTCAGAACAGTAAATTTTGGCAGTATGGTTATATCATGTTATGGAGGAGGCAGGACGAGAGCTATCTGAAATTACCAGGCTGAAGCCCATGGCTGGTGAAGTCCTGGCCATCTTCTGTGTATTGTTTCTGTGCAGACCTGGCCCCTGACTTCCCAGCTTTAAAAATGACCACACATAGGTTTTTTGGGTGTCAGTGCCACACTGCCTCCTCCCTGGCTCACTATGCTGCCTGTCCTGGGCTAAACTTGAGCAAACAGGCTGCTATTGGTGAGCTCTCTGGGATGAGGAAGAGCACAAGAGGAAACAGAGGCTTAAATGGCAAAGCTGCTTCTGGGCCTCTTGTTTGTGGAGAAAGGGACTACGAATACACTGCTGGATGTGGCACGTTCCAGCTATCAAAGGGTATTGGCAGTGTTGTTGAACACATCCTTTCTAAACCCAACACAAACAGCTATCGCTGGCCCCAGCATCTGCATCAATAGCCAGGTCTGAAGGGGCTCTGGAGCAGTCTGGGGGCTGCTTCTGGCTCATAGTGTCTACAGGATGAGAAGAGTCCATGTAAGCAGCTCTTTATTAATGTCCTTGTCGCAGGATCCCATTCATGGCCATGTGTTGGGGAGCTGGCACAGCCTATTTTCAAAACACTCTGTATATCTCATTCACAGGGCTCGCTATTTCACAGCAAAGGTGACTGATGCTACCAGTTCATGAAGGAGAATAAGGCCTGCCTGCCAGGGACTTGGGTGATGGTGTCTGGAGTTGGAGAGAGGTTTCAGTTATTGGCTGGAAGTGGGGGTTTGTCTGGGGCTTTGTGTTTTAATGTGACTCCTGTGTTATGGGTCACAGCTTTTGTGTCCTGTTCAGTAGCTGCTCATGATGGATATCATTTCAGGTAGGCAGGTGATTTTCTCTTTGGCTGTTCCAGAAGCATGTACTTTTTTTTTCAGGGTTGGATTTGGGGTTCAGTGCATCATTAGTTAAGGATTTTCCATGTTCGGTTTCTGAGATGCAGAGCCAATGTTGAGATACACAGGCATAGTGCAGCAACTGCTCTTCCTTTAAAGCAGACAGACGTCATTTATTATATTTGGGGAAGACCTTCCTGTTAAACAGAAGCTCATTGCAAGAATACTGGGAGCTGGACAAGTACCGGCTTCTTCTCTTGACAGAGAAATTGTTACACATCTTTCATTGTTATCAAAGGTAGCTTGTGGTTTAAAAAAAAAAAAAAGGATTCAAGTGATTTGGGCATCTGTGACATTTCAGGACTTGTAGCTGTGCTAGTTTTTAACCAAAGCCATAGACTGGTCCAAATCATAGCTGTTGGAAGCAGAATATAAGATTGGATTTCTGTGAACACACAATGAAGTGCTAGCCCTTATCTAGCCACAAAAGCACCATAGTCCTTTCCATATGTGATTTAAATACCTCATATGGTTAAATAGAAAAGTTAGGAAGAGAAGATGGGTCTTTTAGATAGAGTGGTACTTTGCTTGCAGTAAGGGTGTGAAGGTGCTGTGCTGTACAGTGTGACACCAGCACACTGTACCAGCATGCTGAAGGCAAAAGAGGATGTCCTGTAAAACAGTGACAGACATGGCTCTGCTCCCTCTTTCAGGTACCCATGGCATAAACCTGCAGACAGGTCCCTTAAAGAGCCCCTTGGAGCACTGCCTGCTTCACAGACCTTGGAGCAGGCACTGGCTGAAACACGTGCAAGTTGCCTTTTGTGTGTGTAACGTCCATTAAAATTCCTTGTTACGACTCTGTCCCAGTGCGTGGGCACTGCAGCTGCAGTGCTGACATAGGAGCTTTCTTCCTCCCCAGTGCAGGGCATGAGCCAGGCGGAGAGCTGGACACCAGCAGTGATGTGTGTCCAGGAGGTGAAATGGGACATCGCAGGTGCGCAACCGCTCGGCTGCTTGGAGTCTCTGTGGGTGTTGTTGAGCACCAACCCTGTTAGGTGGCGTCAGGAAGGGTGTGGGGTGGGACTCTAGACAAAACTGGGGCTATCAATGAGACACTGGGAGCTTTGACCTTGGGAACAGCCCTGTGGCTGCGTAGAGGTGAGGAAGGGTGGGGGCCACGTGAAACTGCTTGGGGTTTTTGCATGTGCTGATGATTTTGTCTGTTCTTGTCAGCTGGGTGCAGAGCTTTGGTCCTGACAGCCTTGCCACCCTGCTGGAGATCTTAAAAGGCTCCAGGAGGAGAAAAAGATGATGCATGGTGAGGAGCTGATCGAGTAGGCATCATTGCAGAGTCTGTCACAGTTTCTGGAAAGCCACAAAGCTTGTTGCTGCTCCGTGCTCTTCCTGGCTCTCCTAGCACAGCCCCACAGACGTGGAGCTCTGTGTCCATCTCTGTTTCAAGTGTTCTTAATCTTCCTGTCTGTTTCCATACTACTGAGTTTGAATTTAACTAGTATAATCTTACAGAACATGCTGCAATAACTGACCAACAGATAGCATTTACAGTTTGCCACGTGGCTCCTCAGGACTGGTTACTCCTGGGATCAGGCCAAGAACTTTAGCGCCTGGAGAACCTGGTTCAGACCTGGGCTTTTCAACAGTCTGATGGCAACCCTTTTCCCCTCCACGTGATTGTTCTCCCTGTGTGTTCAGTGGGGTGGCCATCCTTGTCCCAGGGTGTAAGGAGGATGGATGATGACCACAGCAGTGATGCACAGCATGACACTGTGGTGAGGCTGGGGAAGACTGATCCCTGGTGACCACGCATTTTTCATATGCAGGATTATTACTGTGTCTGTATGTGGTCTGGTTGTGTGAAGAGGGAACGAAATACCAGTTCAGTGTGGTACAGCCAGGGAGGGAGGGGAAATGAAAGAGGATCAGGGCAGATAGCTCATGTGGGGATGAGGCAGTGGTTTGTTTGGGGCCTAAAGATCTCTTCTGAGATGGAGATGGTGGGGGAGGTGTTTGGGATTGAGCTGAGGGATCCTTGTGAATAGGGGGGCCAATTGATAGCAGTGTGAATATTGTCTGTATCGGAATTCAGTCTGGTGGTTTCCTGCATAAACAACCTTTTGTGCTGTCTTTTGGAGGTAAGAGACAATTAGGGTAGAATCTCAGTGTGACTGTTGGTGCTGAAGTTCTCATCATAGCCTAATCAGAGAGCTCTGGAGGAGAGAAGGGATGTGTGTTGTTTCAAAAGTTTGTCCGCTTGCTGATTTTCTTCCTCACAGTTCATACGATACACAGAGCAGACGAGACCATTTGATGCCTGAAGGCTTTTATGCACAACCAGGTAAGAGCCTTGTCCAGTGTCTGGAGACAACCTCACACAGCCATGTGGTGTCTACCCAGATATCTCGGGACAGTTGCTGGAATGGGAAGGGGAAAATGGTGGTGGAAGTTGCCTGCTCTTTGGTAAATCCTTGTTATCATCACATTGCTTGTTTTGCTTTTTCCCGTACTGTACATTTCCTGGTACCATCCCCATCATATACTTTTTCTGGGACTTACAAAATACTTTCCATCTATTTGTCCAGGCCTGTGAGACTTGATCTGCTCTGCCCTCTTCTGTGGCTTACTCTGCTCCTCTCTGATTATGCCTCTTAACTTACCTAAGAGGGCTTGATGCACTTCAGTATTTTTTCCTCTTTGTCTTTCTCTGTATCTGTGGGGTCTTTTATTTTTATTATTTTACACTCCTATGCAGTGGACACCTGTTTTCCCTTCCTTGTGAATGAGCTGGGGCACTTCCTTGTCCCTATGTGTGCCCTTCCCTGCTCTCCTTGGGTAAACGGAGTCTCTGCTTCCTCCCAAGTCCACACATTCCTTCGGTAGCTCCTGGGGTCTTAATTTTTGCTGAAAGCCTTTCTCTTGCTGGCAAGAGAAAGTGGTTTGAGATGCATCACTCTGTTTCTTGTCACTCCTCTGTCCCATGAGAAACAGGGGTAACAGATGTTTGGACAAGGTTTTGGAGCAAGTGTTTTCTCATGGTTATTCCTCAGAGCACTCCCAATCACAAGGCATTCCCATTGCACTCTTCTTTAGAGCTGGCCTGGTCTGAGACATTGAGTCCAACTTTCTTTTCTCCTTAGTTTGGAAGCAAAACACCGCTGGGTACAAAAGAGGGGGTGCTGCTCCTGGCAAGAGCTGTTGATATCAAAGTCCCTCGCATGATGATAGATGCTTGGAGCCCTGGAGGCAGCTGAAGTTTTTGCGTAGAAGCCGCATACAGCTCCTAGGCAGTTACCTGAAGAGCTTTGTTAATGTTGTAGGCAGGTCCATGCCTGGTAGCAGCCCAGGACTCCTCCCAGGCATCTCCAGCACCATTCTGGTTTCTGGTGGAGACATGAAAAGTCACCTGGGAATAGATAGGAGTCCCAGACTCTCTTCTAAGGTAGCAACCCAGGGACTTTTGTTGATGTTGGAGGCAGATTCATGCCTGATAGGTCCACAGAAATTCTCCCAACATCTCTGGGAGCAATTTGGTTTCTTCTGGAGACAGGTGAATTCCCAGGTAGCAGTCCCCGACTCTTCTAACGTAGCTACTTGAAGAGAATTCTGTATGTTGGAGGAAGGTCCATGCCCGTTAGGTGCCCAGGCCCTCTCCAAAGCATCTCTAGGAGCATCTTGGTTACTTCTGGAGACAAGTGAATTCCCAGCTGGCAGCCCCAGACTATTCTAAGGTAGCTACCCGAAGAGCATTGTATATGTTGGAGGCAGGTCCATGCCTGGTAGCCCTCTGGGTATTCTCCCAGACATCTCCCAGACATACTCCCAGACATCTCCCAGACATACTCCAGGCACGAGATGGAGACAGCTGAATTTTGCAGGTAGCAGCCCCAGACTCCTCCAAGGTAGCAACCTGAAATGTTTAGTCAATGTTAGAGGTTAGCTCCTTGCTATCCATGCCTGGTAGCTCCTCTGGTGCTATCCAGGCAGTTCCAGAATATTTTGGCCTCCCCTGGAGATAGCTGAATTTCGCAGGTAGCAGCCCCAGACTCCTCCAGGAAAGCCACTTGAGGAGTTTTGTGTATGTTGGAGGCAGGTCCATGCTCTGTACTTTGCTGGGAGTCCTCCCAGGTAGCTTTGGAATGTTTTGCCCTTCCCTGGACACAGCTGAAGTCCTTTGTAAAAGCTGCTCTTAGGCAGTTACCTGAAGAGTTTTGTTCATGTTGGAGGCAGGTCCATGCCTGCTGGCACCCCAGGACTCCTTGCAGGAAACTCCAAGAGAATTTTGGTTTCTTCTGGAGACAGGTGAATTTGCACCTAGCACTCCCAGACTATTCTAAGGAACTACTCAAAGAGCATTGTATATGTTGGGGGAAAGTACATGCCTGGTAGGTCCAAAGGACTCCTCTGAAGCGTCTCCATGAGTGTGTTGGCATCCTCTGCAGATGGCTGAATTCCCAGGTAGCAGCCCCAAACTCCTCCAAGGTGTTTTGTTGATGTTGGAGGCAGGTCCATGTCCTGTATGTTCCTGAGATCTCACTGTTAAAGAGTTTGGCCTATTCAACTGTTAGATCTTAACAGAAAGAAACTAATAACACAGCATGCAAGAATATTAAGCTTAGTTAAAACAAAAGTAAAAAGGAAGAAATCTGTGACAAAGTTATATGGGCCAACGGTGTGGAAAATATTGAAAGAGATTAGAAATGGTCATGCTGTTGGTGAAATAACCCTCTTATCCTCCCCAGAGCCCAGGTCTAAAACGAAACAGCACCACCTAAGGCTCAAACACGAAATTGGCCAGGAGTGAAAGTTGTTCACAGTCACCTTCCCTTGACAGCCCCTTCACAGCCCCACCAACACTGGGGCTCTGCGCTCCCTCTACCACCTAACCCTTACCTACCCCTCACCCTAGCCAGAGCCCAGCTGGGATTTTGCTGCAAATTGAAATGCTCAGCGATAGGGGAAGTCGACTGACTGTGCCAGTTTATGTCATTAATACCTACCACACCAGTCACACAATCAGCTGTTTATCACAGGCAGACAGAAGGGCACAGACAATTCCCAGTTGAGCAATAGCTGTGGAAAAGTACCTCTGGATCTCAGAAAGCCCCCAAATATTTGATGCATGATGGTAGTTTCTTCAGAAGGAAATAAATGGTAATTGCAGCTCAGAAGTAGGGCAGAGAGTTATGTCCTCCAAGAGTTCTGCTTTGTCTCATACAAGAAGGGAAGGAATTGTACCTTCCTGAGAGCTCTCCTCCTTAAAGTTAAACTCTCAAAGGTGTCAAATCAAAAACTCTCTAAAAAGAAAGCCACCTGAAGTGACTTACATGTAAAAGTACCTGAAATGACTGACATGTGAGGACACTGATGACAGCTCAAGGCTGGATGGCACTGGCTGAGAAATGGAGGATCTTGTTGATGTGCGTTTCCATTACGCACATCACACAGAAGCTTTGCAGGCAACCTGAAGAGGGAGGGAGGGAGGGAGGGAGGGAAGGAAGCTTCTCAGGTTAGCAAAATATCTGTTACAATGTGAAAACTTTACGGATGTGTTGAAGTTGTAAGAACAGTCTCCACTCCCTATTCTGCATCCTCTTCCCCCAAGGTGCCAACGTCCCATCTTGCTGTCATTCATCAGCCAGCCCATACCAGTGGAAGGACAAAAGAAGATAGAAGAAACAGTCTGACAGATATTGCTGCTGAAGCCACAGCACAACCGCCATACAAACCACTGGGCTTACAAGCAGTCCAATGGTCTGACCTGCTGTTGCCCACTCCTGAAAAGATATGCTTGACTGTTCTTGCTGAAGAAAGTGACTCTTGGAAAACATACAAGTGACCAAAGACACCCAGGGGATACGGACAGCAGGTATGGAAATCCTTCCTATTTTACCTGAGCAATGGCTGATTCCCATAGCAAAAATGCATCATGATCTAGGGCATTTTGGGACTGCTGCACTAGCCCAGACAGTGCTGAAGAATTGGTTGGTGCCAGGAACTTACGCTGCAGCCAAGTAAACAACTGTGTCTTAAACACACTACCTTTAGCCTTAATGAATATTTAGCAAAGACCTCAACAAAAACCAAAACTGTCTCCCTATGAAATACTACTTGAAAGACTGATACAACTCCCTGGAACTGATGTACCCGCTCATGTAATTTTATTAGCATGAAATGAAAATGTGACCCAGTATATTTTACAGGTTCATCAATTATTAAAATACAATCAGGCCCAGGCACAGCTAATACAACCAATGCCTCTAGAAGGGGCTCTGCACCCCTTCAGTCTAGGGAATTACATTTGGGTAAAAGTACACAACAGAAAGGATAACTTACCTCCTCGGTGGGAGGGACCATTTTTTGGTATTGCTAAACTTTCTCATTAGTAAAGATGGAAGAAAAAATCAACTTGAATCCATCACTAAGGGAACATCCACCACTGGAGAGACTGATTCAACCATAGCTGGGAACTTACACAGAGCCCACAGATTGGCTGTGAAACCACTGATCTTGTGTAAGAATTCGACAACAGGAAAGTGGAAAGTAATCTGATACTTATGAATTGCACATGGACTCAACCATACCCTTACTCAGAATGAGAATGCAACCAAGGGATAGTTATTTTTGCTATTTGTGTCTATTTGTTTTTCCTGTAATGATGAAGCCTAGATTTCAGTATTGTAGCCTTCCTTATAAGCTTGTGGTGGAATATGGATTATATGTATTCATTCCATAATTTGGCCATAGCAGCAGTCCAAACTACAGCATCAGAGGCAAATAAGCCCGACTGTTGGATACGCACACTTACCTGGCAGGAGGTCTGCTTTGACGGCCCCATGCCAGAAGGACATGCACTGCACAGCTGGGTATTTATAGATGTGTGTGTGTTGAACCTCTCAGTGAAATAATCACCTAGGACAGAGGACAACAGCACAAAAGCAATGAAGCCTTTTCCTCAAGCCAAAGAGGCAATCTCACCCAGAGTGGCTTTCCTGAACAGCTGCAGAAGTGCCAGCTGTTTGAAAGTATGCACAGCTCACTCAAGGGCTGAGCTGAGTGTTTTGTGCCCCACTAACACAAGGGAAAAAAAAGCATGCGTGTCTTCTGAGAACAAACAGCTGGAGAAGCGTTACTTGGTCCAGGTGTGATCTCCATGTTTGCCATGGGACATCCACAGGTGCGATATGCTGGAGCCACATACTTCCTATTCCTGGACATGGAGGGCTCCACATAGTGACGAGGACCTGGAGAGCAGTTGTCATCTGTGAGAGGTTTTGCCTTTTTTATATGTCTAAGCGGGGGCTTTGGCTTTCGTGGGATTGTGTTCCAGGTAATGTAGGAAGAAAAGCTTGTGAAAGGACACCTGCAGGACACTGCACATTTAAAGCTCCTTGGTAACTGGAGGAGGAGGAAGAGGAAGAGGAGGAGGAGGAGGAGGAGCTGCCCTCCTCATGAAATTCCCTTCCTGGGGGACTTGTTCCTCAAAGAGGTATACAAGCAAGCTATGCAGTGCCTTGTAGTGCCAAAAAGTACATCTCCAAGCACAAATGATTTTGCAAATGCATTACTAAATAATCTTCAACAGAGAGTCCATCTTCTGCCAGCATGGTTCCAGTGACTATCAGGGAGAAAAAAAAAAAAGAAAGACTTTCTGAAACACAAATGTAGGCACTTGCTAACTGATGACAGTGTAAACCAACATTCTGTGGTGATAAAGTATTTTACCCCCATAAGTAGTTGCTAAGCTGACTTGAAGCAAATATAAAGACCACTCCGATGACTTTTTGCTTTTCCAGGAGCCCAGATGGGAACGTTACCAGCAAATGCAGCACAGTAAGTTGCTTTTACTGGTAGGAAAACAGCCCTCTCCTAGCCATGGCAAAGCAGAGCTTTTTAAGGAAATAAAGTCCATGTGTGGGTGTGGTTGTGGTTTTCAGAAAGCACTGCAGTGTTAAGTGCCTTTGAAAGACTAATTATGAAAGTGGTTTTAATAGTGTGTAGCCAGAAATTTGAAACTTTTCTCTTACTACGAAGAAGGAGAAGAAAAGGACGAGGTGGGAGCAACAGATATAGAGCAAAGACACAAGACCAGCCTCCTCCTGTGAACGTCCCTGTGCAATGTCATTGTAAGGCAGATGCACAACCAGTCCTGTCTTTAGCTGTCTGGAGAGCACCCACTCTCGGCCCTGAACACCAAGGCTGAGTCCAGCTCCCACAGCAGGACAAAGCAGAGACATTTCCCCATTCCCTGCGGGGCAGCTGTCCCCAGTGCTCAAAACTGTGAAAGACATGATGCTAACTGCAATACAACTTCCTTAGAAGAATGAACACTACCTGAGACTATAAGCTTTTACCTCAGGGTCGATAGGACCCCAGGACCCAATCTAAGCCAGCTCTTCCCAGCTGAGAGTACCCCATACCATTGATAAAACAGTAGAAGATTTCCCCTTCAGTGAAACCAGGCATAGAACCACGGCCAGAACTGCTGTCACTTTACCAAACCAAACATTTTTCAAGCGGGCACTTCTGTCTGTAAACCATACTCCTAAAGTATTACTGGGGTCAAAAGGGGGAGCATCTTGCATAGGAAGGGATGGAGCATCCCTCTTGAGGCAGTCCTATTCAAGTTATGGTTTCAGTGGGAGTCCTTCCTGAACGAATATTTCCTGAGAAGACAGTGCAATGATGGAGGTAAAGTGTCCACCGCTGAATGGTAGGCTTCTGGGCCACCCCTAGGGGCAATTCTCAGCCTTCAAGGTAACTTTCAGAATGGGGAGAAGGGTATTGTCATGAAAATTTTGCAACTGGCCTGTGCCAACTGAGGAGAGAGACTAGGACGCAGAGTATAGAATTACAAGACTAATGTGCACATGAGGTGTCCCAGTCAAACTGGGGCACCTTGGATGCAGTTTTACATGCTTTCAAGCATTCAAGTACAACATGAGTTGACCAATTGCTACTTAACACATATATATACTGCTGTTTTGCAAAGCAACTCTAATTCTATGGTGTCATCAACCATCTGCTTCTTTCTTGATCTAGGCATCCCTGGAGTCGGTCTTTCTACAGTTACTTATCTATGATGCCAGATAATGAGAGGGATTCACAGAGGTGTTGGAGACGCTGGGATGCTGGTGTGATCTGGGTAGTCCAGGGGTATCCTTTCTTCTTCAGGGTGGGGGCTGTCCTTCTCCTCCTTGCAATGAGCCAGGGTCCTTTAGTCATGCTGACTGAACCATGGCTATGCAGCATACAATGTAAACTATATATATATCTTAAGAAAGTTCATACAATTTCATAGTATAAAGACTAATTGGTATAGTGATTAGGGAATGAGATTTTCCTAACAGTCCCTCCTTTTCTTTTGACTGTCAGGGTCACACTATACTATTCATTATTTTAGTCCCAAGTCGAGTGCGTAAGGTAATACAACGCTGTAAACACACTTACATAATTAGAAAGCAAACCAAGATAGTGAATACAACAACCCAAATCCTTTTAGTTCACAGTCCTCTACCTAAGACTGGGAGCCAAAAGGTTAACCACCCAGACAGATTTAGGGAAGATCCCTGCTTTACTTTATGTAACATTTTAAAATGAGTCTTTCTCTTGTTTCTATCAGTTTCATTTTTCTGGTCTTCATTTATATAAAAAACCCAGCAGCTGTTCTTCAATAATGCACATACTCTGTCCTGTGCTGCTAAAAGGTAGTCTAGGGCTAATCAATTCTGTATTACCATCTGTGATAATAATTTGATTTCTTCCTTAGGGCTAGAATACTATCTACGGTTTCATTAATGGCGTTTTCTTATTGTTTTGAAATGTTAGTTGACAAATAGTTCTTTCTAGTTTTGCAACCCCTAACCATGGGATAAAAGCTGTTACAGACAGGTGGAACTTAGTGCCACGTTCTATCAGAGGGCTGTAACTCTTTTTCCTGTAGATATCAGTAGCTAGGAGCTACAGAGGCAGAAGAGATAATGGTTCTAACCTGTGCAGATGGTATTGATGCACTTAGAATACACTTTCCAGCTCAGGTTGAGGGTAAATACTCAAATGCCCTTTCTTCACCTATCTAATAATGCCCTGGTAGTTGTGTAAATAGGGTATTACATCTTCAAATACATCTGAATCGTATAAATTATTTCCTGTAAAAGGGTTAGCATGTGCCAGATTTGGTTGTTTAGGTAAACCAGTAAGTTTCGGACCCAGGGTAGATGACTCAGAGCAATCAGGATCCTATAGGCTCATAGTGGCAACAAAACTTTTAACATTACCTTTACTTTGATTATGGCTTCCTGCAGAATACCAAGTTAATCTATCTGTGAATATCCACATTGTCTCAGAGTCTGCAGGGCCTGATAAACTCAAGGAGATGCCTGAATCTCTCCTCCCATGGTGTTTCTGGGAGCAGCTGTCTCTTCCTTCTTGCCCATGTTTCTGCTGCCTGGAGCTTGTCTCAGCTAGGACCTGTTTCTCTGTCCCCACATCTCCTCCCTCTTCACACTCACAGGCCCCATTCCACCTGCTTTGTGCTCAGCTCTGCCCTGCAAACACCTCCTGGCAGCAGGGCTCTGCCCAGGGGCATCTCTGTGTGTGCAGGGGTTAAGGAGCAACTCAGACAAGTCCTAACGAGAACTGGGGTCTCATTGCCTTCTCCAGAGCAGAGAAATAAAATCCCATCTCCCATGGCCCATACAGCCAACCAAGAGGAGAAAACTCAAAGCACAGATTTCTACCCTTTCAGGTAATCCCCTGCCTTGACATCCATCTTTAAAATGACCCTCTGCCAATGTCCTCAGGGTGATGTAGAAGTCTGAGCAGCCCTGACCCACACTGCACCCTCTGGACAGCAGAAGGACCCTGCCCTACTGGTGGTCACTCCTTCCACCCACAGCTTCTCCCCACAGCGCCATGGAGAGCTCCCCGGCCAGGCTGAGTGCTGACCCTGGTAGGCAGCAGAGTTCCTGCCCTGATGCACAGCCCCCTGGGGCACCAGGACCCTGCTCTGAAGGACAGCCCTGGGCACCCCTGGCTGCACACTCACCTTCACACCCATGGAGTGGTCCCTGGGAGAAGGCAGCTGTCATGCCCTGTCCTTCTGATGGTGCAGCAGGGAATGCCTGCTCTGTAGCATGTCCTCCTCCTCTACACTAGGAAAACTGTGAGAGTCCTCGTGAAAGATCATATATGCTGTGGGATGTACTAGCTTTTGGTTATTCCTTCATGTGGGATAATTGCTGGAGGTGACTTAGAAATTAAATTTATATTCACACTTTTAGGTAAGGTACAGCATTGAAGAAGATTCCCGGGTGGAATGCGGCTGACATGCAAGGCCATTCCATGGAAGTTCCCTAGGCCTGTAAGCTTAGACATCGGTGACACCAGGGGAACTTGGTGTACTGAGTCTGAGAAGGTACTGTTCGGAGGGTGGAGCGGTGTGGAGACGCCGTGGCCAGGCTCTGCAATTAAACGGGAACTGAAAGGTATTTTGTGTGACCAGTAAGCTGCACATTTGCTACACTGGGCCAACAGTCTGTCATGTTTCTGACAAAATGCTGTCCTTTGATGAACTTTTCTCATTATAACATCATTATAATACCAAAACACACCTCCATCCCAAAAGCTACCTGCCTCCAAGGTGCAACCACCCCTCACTGAGCTTGCACTTTGAATTTTTCCTAGCCTATACCTTTAAAAGTGAAGTGAGAAAACTTTACACCAATCCTAAACAAAGGTATGACTAGAGTCACTCAAGCTCCACCTGAAAGGTGAAAGATAGTATAAAATGGCTTAAGAGAAAGAGAATGTTAGGGAAGACACCATCGCGTACCACTCTGACCTCTGGGATCAGTCGACGCGCTGAGCCTCTCTTCCCCCCCATTGGGACACCTTTGGGTAAGATTCAAACACTTGGTTATACCAAGCGCCTCCCCAGGAAACTTAGAAATCTCTATAGAGTTGCTTTATCATCTTTTAACGCGTTTATAGCCAGCAGTGTCACTCATACTCTTGCTATTTGCATGTGCTTTGCAGACAGTGAATTTATCACCATTAATCCAAAGAATCTGTGTGTCTGTTGCTATAATAAACTGCACTCTTCATTAATCTAGCCATGGTAGTTATTGAACACAACCAGACTCTTTACATGTGGCCGTGATAGTTCATGCAACATGACTAGACTGGGGGTGCAGCGCATTTAAATTAATGCCGTCACCTTAACTCTGATGAGTGGCTGCATATACAGTCCTTAGAAAATAACCGTTGACCAAGTCTGAGACTAAGACTGGACTTAGCCACACCTAGACTCCTTTCTGAGAAGGAGTTTAGAAAGCAAGGGGGTCCTGTCTGAACCTCGTGACTCAATGGGAGGGTTTCCTCCCCCAGCCACTCCTCAGATTCCTATGTGACAGTAACTCTTAACGCAACACTTCAAGAACACCAGCTGCATTGTCCTGCACCCAGAGACTTAGCGTGTCAAGGGCTGTGAGGATTTCTCCCACAGTGAGCTCTCAGCATGCTCCCAGTCCAGAATGCATTTGTGCTCTCTCTGCCTTGCTCCTCTCCCCTTGGTGCTTATAGGAAGTGCCCTCAGCCCTGCTGCGCTTTGCAGAGGAGCTGCTCCCGGGCAGAGCTGTCTCCCTGCATCACTGCACACTTGCCATGAACTCCCTCCATCCCAAGAGACCAACCCAGCACAAGAGCAGAGGACCAGCCCAAGGTGTCACTTTGCCTCCTGTGGGCTCCCTCCAGTTGTCCCTGGGGCTCCAGGGCAACCTACTGTGAAACAGGCTGAAGGAATCACTGATGTTCCATCCCTCAGCTGGGGAGAGATGCTTACTTCCAGCAGTGTCATTTCTCCTATCAGGAAAAGACTTGGGCATGAGAATCACCTTTTTTTTTTTTTGTCCCATCATTAGCAGGACACCCAGGAAGGCAACAAGGAAAGACCTAATTTCTCCAAGCTGCGGGGATGTCCTCAGTTGAGTGAATTTAGGGATTTCATTCTGGGTTTGTAGTCCTAGGGCTAGACAGATATTCAGCTCTCTTTTGTCCATGCCATGTCTCTGCTCTGAAACAAAGCCTTGGCATACATGGGGTCTTGCACGCTTGGTAACAGGTTTCCTTATGGCAAGTATGAGTTTGCCTGGTTTCACAGCTGGGGTGCTTCAATCCAAACGGGCAGCATAGCACTCAGCCAGGGGCACAGGCAGGATAAGCTGGAGCCATTACTGTGGGAGACAGAGCTGTGACATGGTGGCAAAGCTCAGTACAGCTAGTCTTCAAGGACAGCATCCTTGAAGCTTAGCAATAGTCCAGATCGAAGTTCAGTCTAAGCCTGTAAGGCAATTCAAGGGCAATATAATGAGTGTTTACTACTTGAGGAACAGTTAAAGAAGGAACAAAGATACCACTGCTGAATTTAGTAAGCGCAGGTGTAGATAGATCCAAGATTCTCTATGTCCTCTTTGCCTCGGGCTTCACCAGCAATGTCTCCCAGGCCTCTGTGACTCAGGGCAGGACTCTGGAGGAGATCAACCAGCAGCAGATGGGGATCAAATCACAGATCACTTGAGCAAACACAATCCTTACCAGTCCATGGGACTGGAGGGGTGGCATCCCAGGGAGCTGAGAGAGCAGGCCAATATCACAGTGATGACACTCTCTATCATCTTTGAAGGGTCATGGAGAATGGGGGAACTCCCTGATAACTGGCAGTACCCAAATGTTGCGTGCACTTTTAAAAAATGGCCAGTGGATGAGCACTGAAACTCAAGGCTGTGCCCCAGAGCATGTCCACTCTAATGCCATTTCTGGGTGTCTGAGAGAGAAGGTGACTGGATTTACCCAAGGTAGATTGCGCCTGGCCATCCCCTTTGCTTTCTGTGATGAAAGGACAGGATTGCTGGACACGGGGAGAGCAGCAGTTGTCTTTTAACCTGGAAGTCAGCAAAGTTTTCAACATCATCCCCCCACAATATTATTGTGCCCAAATTAGGATATTATGGCCTGCATGGTGGATAAGTAGATGGGTAAATAACCAGATGGGTGGTTGGGCTCAAAAGGATGTGGTCAATGCGTTGTACTCTGCCTGAAGGCATCTAGCTAGTACGGTCCTGCTGGGGTCTGTCCTGCCACCTGCCCTGTTGAACGTGTTTTTAATGACTTGGAGGAGACGAGAGAGTACTTTTTCATAGCATTTGTAGATGACAGCACACCAAGGAGAGCAGCCACTACATTGGAGGGCAGGGCTGCCATCCCACAGGACATAGACAGGCTGGAAGGATGTGCCAAAAGGAACCTCATGATATCTATTAAGGACAAATCCAAAGTCCCAACCAATGCCCCAAAAGTCAACCAAGTCTCTGCAATGACAGAGGCTGGGGGCTGCGTGCCTAGGTAGCAGCTCTGCAGAAAAAGCTCTGGTGGTCCTTGGGTTGCATTAGGCAAAATGGCAGCCATCAGCAAAGAAGGCCAACAACATCCTGGGCTGTATGAGAAGGAGCACAAACAGTGGAAGTGATTATCCTTCTCTGCTCAGCTCATTTTAGAACAGATCCAGAATACTTCCCTAGCTTTTGTGCCCCCCCCCCCCCCCATTGCCAGAGAGACATTGGTAAACTGGAGCCAGTTCAGAGGAAGGCCACCAAGGTGATCAGGGCTGGAGCATTTACATTGTGAGAAGTTTAAAGAGCTGAGCTTGTTCAGCCTGGAGAAAGGAAGATCTTGGGGGAACATGCAGCAGCATGGTGCTGTTCCCAGAAAGACTGAATCAGGCTCATGTCCATGGTACAAGACATAAGGACAAGAAGCAATGGGCTGAAACAAGAGAGGGTCAGGCTACATATAGGGAGTAAGTTTTCCAACAGGAGGATAGTAAAACTCTGGAAGCTGTTTCCCAGGGAGTGTGCACAGGCTCTGTCCCAGAAAGTGACCAAGATGTGTTTGGATAAAGCCCTGAGTAATCTGGTCTGACCCTTCTTTGAGCAGGAGGTTCAGACACCTCCCAGTTTGCCTTCCAGCGTGAATGATGCTGTCCTTCCTTCTCCTTCATGCTTTCAAATTAGGGAAAGCTCTCAGGTTCTCCCTGACCACAGAAGTCAGGTGCAGGGCTCCTTCACAGGTGACACCAAACAGCCTTGACCACATCCTTTGCTTCCTTTTTTCATTTCCATTTTCCCTCTCCCCCACAATACCACAAGTTCTTCTCTTTTACTGTCCTAATACTCTGTGAATCCTTTCCCCAATGCCATACATTTCTTGTTTTGTACCCTCTTTTGGTATTTCTGAGATGGTTGCTGTGGTATTTTCCACCTTGGGTAGCAACTCCATTAAGCACGTCCTCTTTCATTACCTGTTGTGTCTTGCAATTCCCCATATTGTTATCTTGTTTGAGGACTGGCCCACAAACCTTAAATGGTGACGTATTGGAGTTTCAGTCTGGAGGGACCTTCACACACTTTTGTATTTGGCCAACAAAAACCTCTTGAAGTTTTACAAGGGAAAGGGGGCAAGGTCTGCACTGGAGGCAGAATAACCTTGTGCACTGGGACAGGCTGAGACCTGACTGGCTGAGGAATGCCCTATGGAGAATGGTATGGGAATTATGATGGATGCCATATTAGTGGGTTTCCCATTTTGAAAAGAGGATGCAGAAACTGGAGGAGGTCCAGAGGAAGTCTGTCATGATGGGATTAGGAGCCTAAAGCCCATGAGCTGTGTGGAAAGGCTGAGGGAACTGGACCTCTTTAGTCTGCTGAAGGGGAGGCACAAGGCAGTCTAAAAGCAGTTGACACCTACCTGGAGAGACAGTGGAACCAAACTCTTCTGCAGTGGCAGATGGTATGGGAGAGGCAACAGACACAGGCTTCTTCCTGGGAGCTTCACATTGGGCCTTAGGAAAAACTGAGAACGTGTGTGGTGCTGCACCACAGCAGGAACCCCAGAAAGGATCTGTATTGGATTTGTGTGGCAAGATTTTGGCAGCAGGGGGGGCTACAGGGGTGGCTTCTGTGAGAAGCTGCTAGAAGCTTCCCCTGTGTCTGATAGAGCCAATGCCAGCTGGCTCCAAGACAGACCCACCGCTGGTCAATGCTGAGCTCATCAGTGACGGTGGTAGTGCTTCTGTGATAACATATTTAAGAAGGGGAAAAAAAACCTGCTGTGGAACAGCAGCTGGAAGAGAGGAGTGAGAATATGTGAGAGAAACAACTGTGCAGGTACCAAGGTCAGTGAAGAAGGAAGGGGAGGAGGTGTTTGAGGCGCTGGAGCAGAGATTCCCCTGCAGCCTGTGGTGAAGACCATGGTGAGGCAGGCTGTCCCCCTGCACCCCATGGAGGTTAATGGTGGAGCAGATATCCACCCTGCAGCCCGGGGAGGACCCCATGCCAGAGCAGGTGGATGCGCTCGAAGGAGGCTGTGACGCTGTGGGAAGCCTATGGTGGAGCAGGCTCCTGGCAGGACCTACGAACCCCATGGAGAGAGGAGCCCACGCTGGAGCAGGTATGCTGGCAGGACTTGTCACCCTGTGGGGGACCCATGCTGGAGCAGTCTATTCCTGAAGGACTGCAGCCCATGGAAAGGGCCCATGTTGGACGAGTTTGTGGAGGACTGTCTCCTGTGTGAGGGACCCCACGCTGGTGTAGGGTGTGCTGGTTTTGGCTGGGATACAGTTCATTTTCTTCATAGTAGCTAGTATAGGGCTATGTTTTGGATTTGTGCTGAAAACAGTGTTGATAATACAGGGATGGTTTCGTTACTGCTGAGTAGTGCTTACACAAAGTAAAGGCCTTTTCTGTTCCTCACACCGCCCCACCAGTGAGTAGGCTGGGGGTGCACAAGAACTTGGGAGGGGACACAGCTGGGACAGCTAACCCCAGCTGACCAAAGGGATATTCCATACCATATGATGTCATGCTCAGCATAAACCCGAGGGGGAGGTTGGCAGGGGGCACCACTGCTCAGGGGCTGGGTGAGCATCAGTCAGTTGGCAGTGAGGAATTGTTTTCATTTGCATCTCTTGTCTTTCTTGGGTCTTATTTCTCTCTCTTTGTTATTTTCCTTTTAATTACTTTTTTTTTTAAAAAATTCAGTTATTAAACTGTTTTTCTCTCAACCCACGAGTTTTCTCACTATTACTCTTCCAATTCTCTGCCCTCATCCCACTGCAGGGGGGGAGGGGGGTGTGAGTGAGCGGCTGTGTGGTACTTGTGCAGCGAGCAGCTGTGTAAAACATGACAGTCCTTTTTGGTGCCCACCGTGGGGCTCAAAGGTTTTGACATAATAACAGATTGACCAGAGCATATTAGAAGGGATTTATATCTGTTAACAGTTGCAGGTCATGATATTGATTCATCTGTTCTTGATATTATTTTATCTGATCTGCGCCATACTCTTTTTTTTTTGCTGTACATTTTAAAGATTGGTGTTGGCTTTTGCAGTTTGCTGTGCTCTGTAGTGATTAGTGATGTTTTGCCTGGGAGATTTGTTATTAAACCACTGACCTTGAGCTTGATCTGGTATTTGGGCTCTGTACTGAAGCCATTACTGTACTTCAGGTACCATCTCATGGAGACAATTAACAATTATACTTCTTCCTGTGAGAGGTTTTTTGTGGAGGTGTCAGATGGAGTGATAGTGCACTTCACTCATAAGAGAGAAGTAAAAATATAGTTTATTGATATAGAATAGGGAGTTAGCAAAGTTCAATGCGACAGTGTTTTAACAAGATTCGATGGCAGGGTACACTTGATTATTTACTGCATAGAGGACAGGGTCAGACAAAACTGTCAGGGAGACCTTCCCATTGAGTCATGATGTTTGGAAAAGGATCCCCTTGCTTTCTAAACTCCTTCTCAGAGAGGAGTCTAGGTGCAGTTAGATCCAATCCTCGTCCCAGACTTGGTCAAAAGTTTATGTCTAAAGGATTATATGTGCGCAATCAATCCTTTATATCACTTAGTTAAGATTTCAAAGTTTAGCATGCTATTAGTCACTTACTGAGGATCTGTTGCGGCAAGGAATCTCTCAACCTCGAGGAGTAACCTTGAGAGGCATCCCTACCCAAGGAGAGATCCTGGCATGCAGCCCGCTGCCGTGCAGGAGAGCTCAAAGGGCTCTTGGGCTGCTCACTATGGGGAATAAGATGATTGACCCATAGTCATATTTGCATGCCAACCACAGATTTTAGTTTCTTCGGTGGGCACACTGCACAATAGCCGTAGCGTGTTGTGTTGTTACCTGTCTCCTGAATCCACTTTGAGCCGGATGCAGCCATCATAACCAGATGCATCCATTGCAACTACCACTGGTGGTTATCACCGGAGCAGAGTTGCAGGAGATAAAGTTCAGGGGCGGGGGGAAGCATACTGTCACAAAGCTCATTATGGCATTACAGCTAATGTCTACCACACAGGAGAATTTTTAGCAAGGGGAAGACAAGAGACTCAAATTAAATCATGCCACCACCATCAGGTGGAGAATGAGACCTGTTCGCATATTATTGGATATTGTTCGATGGTACAGGACGCTAGGATTAAAAGACATAATCAGTTATGTGAACTATTGGCAGATGAGGCAAAAAAGCAAGAACAGATTGTATTCCAGGAGCCACTGTTGAAAGATGAACAAAATGAATTATGTAAGCTGGACTTAGTTTTTGTTAAGCACGATCAGGCTTTAGTAGTTGACATCAAAGTGATGTATGAGAGTAAATTAACATCATTGACTGATGCAGCGGCAGAGAAAGTTAAGAAATATCAACACCTAAAAGATCAAATTCAAGAATTAACAAATACCAATATTGTCAAATTTATAGGGTTTCCGTTAGGGGCACGTGGGAAATGGTATCAAGGCAATTACGAGCTGTTAATAGAATTGGGGCTTTCCTCTTCCCAGCAGGAAAAGGTCGCTCGTTTATCGAATCAGGCACTGTTTTCTTCAGTGGACATTATACATATATTTGTTAGTCAATCACGGACTACTGTAAGATCTTAATGAATTATTGAATTGTAGCTGTATCATTTAATGAACTGTTAATAAACGGATTCTTTATCTATCTATCTATCTATCTATCTATCTATCTATCTATCTAAGGTGGGAGCCGGACCCCCCAGGAGTGCCAGTGGTGACAAAAATGGTGACAAAAGCTGCCGAGGGTGACAAAAGCTTGTGTTACGGTATTGATACTACGTAGGGATGTTATGGGCTCAGATCATGATGCGTCATCTATCCTGCCAAAAGACATAATCATTGGTCTTTACCTAAGTGGACAGGCCACCTTTACTCAACCCAGAAAAGGAACATGTATAATTTTATATATGTTTGATAAAACGTTTCTTTACTCTGCAGCAGTCCACCCTAGTGCAGGGAGGGTCAGGGGAGCCACCCTGCCAACCCCGAAGGCCCGCCTCTCTTGCTGCTCACACCTGCCGCCCTGTCATCGCTGCTCACCGCTTCCTCCTCCTGCCTGAGGGGGCTCAGCCAGCGGGGCTTGTCATACCCCGCACCGGCAGATCTCTTCTCACGAGCTGCTGCCCGTGCTCTGACCGGGGATGCCCACTTTGCCCCGGGGGCCACATCCCCCCCCCTCCCTGGCAGTGGTAGTGGACTGCCGTTGGGTGAGGCAGGGGGGGAACAGGGGTTGGACTCTGGAGGCGGACGTCAGCCTGCAGTGGGCACTAGCAGAGGCGAGAAGCAGGGTAGCACTGGGGACACGGTGGTCCTCAAAAACCGGGCAAGGCGCATGTGTCAGATAGAAGGGGTAGAGGCGGTGGCAGTGAAGGCAGGCCGTTGGCTGGTGAGTGAGATGAGAGCACCTCTGGGAGGGGCCGTGCTGGGACCCCTCCCTCCTACACACACACGGCTAGGGCAGGAGCCAGGCTTGGGCGAACACACGCGAAAGCCTGTTGCCAGTGTTCAGTGGTGGTGGTGAGGCTCAAGCCAGCTGCCCCCCTCTGCGGGGGCGGCCCAGCGCTGGCTGTGGTGGCAGGTGCGTGCCGGCACGGGCCAGGAGAACCCCTCCATGCCCCTTGAGAGGGGTGGAGAGCAACGTGATGCCCGTGCGGCAGTGCATCCCACCATGGTGTCACTGCCGCACACCCGGGGCCACCCGCGGGGCCCCCTCTCACAGCACATGGTGCCCGGAGGCAGTGACAGTAGTGGAACGGGAAGCCCACACTGTGCCCAGGTCCCCCCGCGGGGCCCCCTTGGTGTGCGGGGCAGGGTGGGTGAGTGTAGAATCGGCAGCGCGGTCCAGACGCCCAGCATAAGCGTGCCCGTGCGAGAGCGCCCGGTAACAATCATTCCTCAGGTTCACCTATGGAAACCTTGTTACGACTTTTACTTCCTCTAGATAGTCAAGTTCGACCATCTTCTCGACGCTCCAGCAGGGCTGGGGCCAACTCCGCCGAGGCCGATCCGAGGACCTCACTAAACCATCCAATTGGTAGTAGCGACGGGCAGTGAGTACAAAGGGCAGGGATTTAACGTGATCTTATGACCCACACTTACTGAGAATTCCTTGTTCACGGGAATGAATTGCAGTCCCCAATCCCCATCATGAATGGGGTTCAGTGGGTTACCCACACCGGCTGGCGGAGTGTAGGCACAAGCTGAGCCAGTCAGTGTAGTGTGTGTGTGGCCCTGGACATCTAAGGACATCACAGACCTGTTATTGCTCAGTATTGGGTGGCTGAATGTCACTTGTCTCTCTAAGATGTTGGACACCGACCGCTCGGGCATTGCGTAACTAGTTAGCATGCCAGAGTCTTGTTCATTATCAGAATTAACCAGACAAATTGCTCCACCAACTAAGAACGGCCATGCACCACCACCCATGGAATTGAGAAAGAGCTCTCAATCTGTCAATCCTGTCTGTGTCTGGGCCGGGTGAGGTTTCCCATGTTGAGTCAAATTAAGCCTCAGGCTCTACTCCTGGTGGTGCCCTTCTGTCAATTCCTTTAAGTTTCAGCTTTGCAACCATACTCCCCCTGGAACCCAAAGACTTGGGTTTCCCAGGAGCTGCCCAGCAGGTCATGGGAATAACACCATTCATGAATAATGCAAACATTCTTGTCAAATGCTTTCATTCTAGGCCATCTTGCGTCGGTCCAAGAATTTCACCTCTAGCAGCACAATACGAATGCCCCCAGCTCTCCCTCTTTATCATGGCCCCGTTTCCAAAACCCATCAAAATAGAGCCGGAGTCCTACTCCACTATTCCTAGCTGCAGTGTGCCAGCGGCGGGCCTGCTTTGAACACTCAAATTTTCTCAAAGTAAATGCTTTGGGCCCTGTGGGACACTCAGTTAAGAGCATCCAGGGGGTGCCGAAAGGCAGGGGCTGGGACAGGTGGTGGCTTGCCAGGTGGCGGACCACCAACTTGATCCCAAGTTCCAACTATGTGCTTTTTAACTGCAGCAACTTTAAGATATGCTATTGGAGCTGGAATTACTGCAGCTGCTGGCACCAGATTTGCCCTCCAATGGATCCTTGCTCAAGGATTTAAAGCGTGCTCATTCCAATTACAGGGCCTCAAAAGAGTCCTGTCTTGTTATTTTTCGTCACTACCTCCCCAGGTAGAGAGTGGGTAATTTGCAGGCCTGCTGCCTTCCTTGGATGTGGTAGCCATTTCTCAGGCTCCCTCTACAGAATTGAATCCTGATTCCCTGTCATGTGTGGTCACCATGGTAGGCACAGACAGTACAATCGAAAGTTGATAGGGCAGATGTTCGAATGGGTCACCGCTGCTGCAGGGGCATGCAATCAGCTTGGGGTTATCTAGAATCACCAAAGCTGGTGGGCAGGCCCGGGTTGGTTTTGGTCTGATAAATGCATGTGTCCCCAGAGGTCAGCGGTCGTTGGCATGTATTAGCTATAGAATTACCACAGTTATCCAAGGAGCGGGAGACGAGTGACCAAAGGAACTGTAACTGATTTAATGAGCCATTCGCAGTTTCACTGTACTTAGACATGCATGTCTTAAGCTTTGAGACACACATATGCTACTGGCAGGATCAACCAGGTAGCTGCCACCCGCGGTGCACGCACGGACGCCCAGCCCGCTGGCACGCCCTGCCAACCCTGACTGCCCCAGCTCTTTCACCGCTCTGACCCGCGGGAGCAACATCATGGACGTGACGGTGGCAGCTTGGCAGCGGCGGCACCAGCGGTGGCAACTGTGAAACAGGTGCCTGGGCAGGGCCAGTGGCACCATCCCCAGAGAGGCAGCGCATGACCGACCCCAGCGGCCGACCCTTCCCACGCCACCGTGGGCAAGAAGCCAGGACCACTGTGCAGCTTTTTTCTCTCGTGCGCGGCAGTGCCACGCTCCCATTTCCCATGAGACGGGGACACATGCGGGCTTGCACGCGCACCCGCTCCACATGACATCAGCCGGCTGGGGCTGACCCATCCCCAAGGCCAGCCCAGCTACAGATCGCAGGCAATCAACAGGAGAAGGAGAGGGACTCACTCCCCTACTGCGGGAGCACCGGATGTGCTAGCGGAGACAGCAACCCTCTGAGGCATGCACGACCCTGTGACTGAGGCCCCTTCTGGGGTGGCTCGCTCCGCAGCAGGAGGGGGTGCGGCACGAAAAGCCAACACAACAGCGGCAGCATGGCAGAGGGGGACACCCCCCTGCTGCCCGTGGCACACCTCGGGGCCCAACCAGCCGGCTGCGTCCCCACGCTCTCGCTTTCTTTTCCTGTTTTCTTGGCTCAGCCGTGCCACTGCCCAGCACTTCCTGTGGCCAGCACCCACAGGCACCCAGTCCAAGGCCGGCACTGGTGTCTCGCATGGTTTAGGACACCCGAGGGCTTGCGGGGCCACATGGCCATCACACAGCCCGGTTCAGTAAAGAAGTCCGAAGAACCCCGCCAAGCGGGGGGGATGAGGCGACATGGCGAGACATGTGTCCTGCCGCCGCCATTGCCGCCATTGTCACGGCCCCCTTCGGTTGGGGGAGGAGGACAACACCTTGTATGCAACGGGAAGCAAATTGGAAAGGCGACCACACTGACTGAACACCAGACACCGCCATGGCTTCCTGTTACGGGAAGCACGGAAGAGCCAGCCCGCGGGGGGCCCTTTCTGACATGACCCGAAAGGCCTCATCAATCAGTAAGGAAATTTAGAAAGAGAAGAGAAGAGAAAGAAGCGGAGGCCTCACGGCTGCAGACCTGGGACAGCGAGAGCTGCGCACACCCATTGTCACCTGGGGGTGGGCGGCAGATGCGGGGCCCTGCATTTGAGCGAGCGGGCAATGTCTGCGGAATGGTGCAATGCTGGCCTGAACACCAGCAGAGCCGGCCCGCTGTGAAGCCTCTCTAACATGCCCGGGGACACCTCAGTGGGTGTTGCCTGCTGGTCTGGATCCGTCAAAGTGGGGAGGAATGGGAGGTGCCGCTGGCCACCCGCTGCAGACAACGATTCCCTTGAGCAAGGTCAATGGGATGGGGAGAAGGCAGGGCAGGCTTGACTCCCTGGTCTTCCAGCGTTTGAGTGCTGGCAGCTGCCACTGGCCTCCAGTCTTTGCCCTGCCCCACGGGGAACCGCTTACCCCAGGGGAAATGAAGACCAGGCACCGCCACCTTGCCTGTGCTATGCAGTCCCTTCACCAAGCCCTCTGGACCGTGGCAAGTCGGACACCGCCAGACACCCACATAGGGCTTATGCCAGTGAAAACGGAGGACGAGGTGCCATTGCCTCACCCATGCCATCGTTGGGCCCTTGGGGGCCAGGGAAAGCCATGACAGGCTCGACACCCCCAACTGTCTGCCTCCAGTGTATGCTGGCAGCAACCTTCACTGTCATCGGGCCCCCTCTGGGCTGCCACAGAGGCTGGACCCCTTTCCCTGGCTGTGTGTTTGAGTGCTGGCAGCCGCCACCGGCTGCCGATCTTTGCCCTGCCCCGCAGGATCCGGCTTTAGCCTCACGCCTGTTGGCAACTGCAGCTGGAGCCTGCCTGCAGCTCTGGTTCTCCGCTGCTCCTGGCCCCTCGGACATGTCTGGCTGGCTTGTTGGACAAGCGCCGGGGGACAGCCATGCCGAGCAGGCAGAAGGCGAGCCGAACCACCAGGGGAACCGCCACAACGGCCGCCGAGCGTCCCTCTTTGCCGGCTGAGCCGCGGACATTGCACCCACTCGCTAGCACTGCTAGCGGTGAGTCACCGCTCGCTCCTATAGAATGGACCAGCACATCCCTGGCCCCGGCGAGCTCCAAGAGCGGTGCCTCTGCCCACCAGGGAGATGCGCCAATGAGGCCGACTTTTACAATGACATAACTGAAGGCAGTGAGAAACAGCGACCCCTTCAGCAGCTCTGAGGAAGTGGTGGGGACAGCAGGTCTACCCCTCAGCCCCAGAAATGCGACCGTCCCACCAGAGCTGGGTAGACTTGGCCGCCCTTTTCGTTGGACACTCCGGCAGCAACATCCCACGGTCTCCAGATACCGCTGGCAGCCGCCCCAGGCCCTGAACCCAGGCAGACCTGGCGGCCAGCTGTGGAGCTGGCTAGACCGGGCAGCCGCCCCAGGCCCTGAACCTGGCCAGACCCGGTGGCCAGCTGTGGAACTGGGTAGACCTGGCAACTGCCGACGCCTGCAGAGCCAGGTAGACCTGGCAGCCACTCCAGGCAGCTGAGCTGGCTGGACCAGGCAACAGCTGCCAACCCCAGAGCCGGGTAGACCCGGCTGCCCTTGCAGAGCCGGGTAGACCTGCCAGCTGTTCCATGCTCCGGAGTCTGGGAGGCTGGGCCCCTGCAGAGGTAGCCCGGTGATGACCTACCACGGCCACACCGGGACAGACCTGATCAGGTACTGGTCACGGCTGACAAGGGATACATGAAGAAGTAACCAATGATAAATAAATACAAATAAAATAGGGCCAATTAAGAATTTTAATAATTATTAATCTAATTATTTAATAATTATACATAAAGTAATGATTAATATCATATTAATAACCGGTTCATGGTTAATTAATTGAAGATAAATTCATGAGTTATTTATTAATTTTTAATTGTTTATTACCAAGGTATCAATCGAGGATGGAATCATTAATTAATTATATAATTAACCTCCCCCCCCCCCAAAAAAAAACCCCAAACACACAACCCCCCCCACCCCCCACGCTCCACCACACAAATCCACACTCAGCAGGGAGGCCAGGTCTACCCCGGACTCCGGGCAGGGAGGTTGGGTCTACCCCGGCAGCGGGAAGGGACCCCAGGTCTGCCCCACACTCTGGGCAGGGAGGCCATATCTACCCCAGAGTTGGGGACAGCCGCCGCCTTTGCTGGGGCTACCAGATCTACCCCAAGTGCCGGCAGAAGGTAATGGAAAAAGAAAGAAACTGAAAAAAAGGGAAGCGAGATAAAGAAAGTTGGGCAAGAGCCGGACCCCTCCATTGCACGGTGAGGGGCCACCTGCTCCTGCCCCCAGTGGCCACATGCCTCCAGGGGAAAGGCGGCAGGGCCTGGAGGCCCCGCCCAGGAATGCCTGTGACACACAGGTCCCACCCAGGAATGCCTGTGACACACAGGCCTCTTGGTGCCAGGCCCGGCCGGACGGCCTGGGCACCTCCTGCCGCTGCAACTGCAGTGGTGCCAACCGCCCCCCACGGAAGGCTGCTGCAGCCGAGGGCCACAAAAGCTTGTGTTGAGGTTTGATTCTCAATAGAACGCAGGGAGAGAGCTGCTCTGCTATGTACAAAACCCTGACCCAGAGTCAGGTCATCTACGAAAGATTTAGCGCCAGGTGCCCCAAGATCATGCGGTACACGATGGGGGAGATGCAGCGCCGCATATGTCCACCGCCTCCAGTCCCAACCATGAGCGGTGCTCTGCACCAGGTCCTCCCCGTGTGGGGTGAGCGGGTGGCCGGCTGTTGCGAGCCCCGAGTTGCCAGCAGCGCTGCGGTATCACTACATCTAGGTGGGATTCTGATTTAGAGGTGTTCAGTCATAAGCCCGCAGACGGTAGCCTCACACAAGTGGATCCTCAGCCAAGCACATGCACCAGAGGTCTGAACCTGTAGTTCCTCATACTGAGCAGGATTACTATTGCAGCAACACATCATCAATAGGGTAAAACTAACCTGTCTCACGACAGTCTAAACCCAGCTCCTATTCCCTGTTAGTGGGTGAACAATCCATCACTTGGTGAATTCTGCTTCACAATGATAGGAAGAGCCAACATCGAAGGATCAAAAAGCAAAGGATGAACACTTGGCCACCACAACCCAGTTATCCCTGTGGTAATTTTTCTGACACCTCCTGCTTAAAACCCAAAAAGCCAGAAGGCTCACGAGGCCCTGCTTTCATGGTCTGTAATCATACTGAAAATCAAGATCAAGTGAGCCTTTGCCCTTCTGCTCCGCAGGAGGTTTCCATCCTCCCTGAGCTTGCCTTAGGACACCTGTGCTTTGACAGGTGTACCGCCCCAGTCAAACTCCCCACCTGCTGCTGCCCCCAGAGTGGGTCGCGCCTGGTGTGCACCAGGTGCTTGGCACCAGAAGCGAGAGCCCCCCTCGGGGCTTGCCCCCGCCTCACTGGGTAAGTGAAAAACAATCAGAGTAGTGGTATTTCACCGACGGCTGGGACGCCACTGGGCTGGTCTCCCCACATGGCCAAGCGCGCCTGGCCTCCCATTTATTCTACACCTCTCATGTTCTCTCCACAGCGCCAGACTAGAGCCAAGCTCAACAGGTTCTTCTTTCCCTGCTGAGTCTGTGAAGCACACCCTTGGCTGTGCTTTTGCTGGAGAGTAGGTAGGGACAGTGGGAATCTCGTTCATCCATTCATGCGCATCATTAATTAGATGATGAGGCATTTGGCCATTTATCGAACATATATAAAATTACACGTTCCTTTTCCGGGTTAAGTAAAGGTGGCCCATCCACCTAGGTAAAGACCAGTGACTAATGTCTTCTGGCAGGATAGATGACGCGTCATGATCCGAGCCCATAACATCCCTACATAGTACTGTAACACAAGCTTTTGTCACCCTCGGCAGCTTTTGTCACCATTTTTGTCACCACTGGCACTCCTGGGGGGTCCGGCTCCTGCCTTAGATAGGTAGATAAAAAGAATCAGTTTATTAATAGTTCATTAAATGACAATTCAATTACATTCAATTAAAATTCAATTGAATTGACATTCAATTACAATTCAATAGTTCATTAAGATCTTAAAATAGTCTGTGACTGATTAACATATATATGTATAATGTCCAGTGAAGAAAACAGCTCCTGATTCGATAAACGACGAGCAACCTTTTCCTGTCGGGAAGAGGAGAGCACAAATTCCGTTAACAACTCGTAATGGCCGTGACACCATTTCCCATGTGTCCCTAACGGAAACCCTATAAATTTGATAGTATTGATATTAATCAATTCTTCAATTTGAATCAATCTTCAATCTTTTCGGTGTTGATTTTTCTTAACTTTCTCTGCCACTACATCAGCCAACGATGTTGGTTTACTCTCACACCTTGCTGTGATGTCAACTACAATGGCCTGATCATGCTTAACAAAAACTAAGTCTGGCTTATACAACTCATTTTGTTTCTGGGGCTACGAAATTGCTGCGAAGGGAAGGTGAGGAACAGCAACAGCTTTCAGTCCTGACACTTTTGCGTGAGAGCAGTCACTGCATGTTTTCAATTTTTGAGCTAGGCTCTGGCCAGAGTGTGAGAGAAAGGGTGTTGGAACCGTCAGGAGTCTAGGCAAATGCAGAGCCCCAGAGTTTGTGGGGTGTGAATGCACTGCTGAGGAAAGGTGAGGAACAGCAACAGCTTTCAGTCCTGGCACCTTTCATGTGGGAGCAGACGCTGGACGTTTTGAATTTTGGAGACGATCTCTGGCGGGAGTGAGAGAGAGTGTTGGACTCTTAGGAGGCTAGCGAAGGGCAGAGCACCAGAGTTTGTGGGGATGTGAAAGGGCAGCCAAGGGAAGATGAGGACGAGCAACAGCTTTCAGTCTTGCATGTTCTGTGTGGAAGCAGTCGCTGGATGTTTTTAATTGTGGAGCTGGGCTCCGGGGCGAGTGAGAGAGAGTGTTGGACCATTACAAGGCTAGGCAAGGGTAGACCCCAACGTTTTCGGGCTATAAAAGGGCTGCCATGGACAGGTGAGGGACATCAACAGCTTTCAGTCCTGGCAACTTCTGTGTGCGAGCAGTCGCTGGACGTTTTCAATTTCGGAGCTGGGCTCTGGCAAGAGTGCGATAGAGAGTATGGGACTATTAGGAGGCTAGGCAAGTGCATATGCCCAATGTTTGTGGGACTGAAAATGTGCTGCCAAGGGACATTGAGGAGCAACAACAGCTTTCAGTTCTGGCGTCTTTTGTGTGGGAGAAATCACTGGATGTTTTGAATTTCGGAGCTGGCCTCTGGTGAGAGTGAGATAGAGAGTGCTGGACCATTAGGAGGCTAGGCAAGTGCAGACCCCCAATGTTTGTGGGGCTGTGAAGCGGTGCCCAGTGTCAGTGAGGACCAGTAAGAGCTTTCAGTACTGGCACGCTCGGTGTGGCAGCAATTGCTGGACATTTTGAATTTCAGAGCTGGGCTCTGCTGAGAGAGATATAGAGAGTGTTGGACCGTTAGGAGGCTAGGCAGGTGCAGATCCCCAGTGTGTGTGGGGCTGTGAACATGCTGCCCAGGGAAGGTGAAGACCAGCAAGAGCTTTCCCTTCTGGCATGTTCGGTGTGGCAGCAATCGCTGGACCTTTTCATTGATGGAGCTGGGCTGTGGTGAGAGTGAGACAGAGAATGTTGGACTGTTAGGATGCTAGGCAAGTGCAGAGCCCCAGTGTTTGTAGGGCTGTGTGAATGCACTGCCCAGGCAAGGTGAGGACCAGCAATAGGTTTTAGTCCTGGCATCTTCAGTGTGGCAGCAATCACTGGAAGTTATCAATTTTGGAGCTGGGCTCTGGTGAGAGTGAGATCATAGAATCAATGAATCATTAAGGTTGTAAAAGACCTCTAGGATCATCTAGTCCAACCTTCAACCCAACACCTCCATGCCTCCTAAACCATGTCCTGACATGCCACATCTGCACATTTTTTGAACTCCTGAAGGGATAGTGACTCCACTACCTCTCTGGGCAGCCTGTTCCAATGGTTGACCACCCTTTCATTAAAGAAATTTTTCCTAATATCCAATCTAAACCTATCCTGATGCAACTTGAGGCCATTGCCTTTTGTCCTATCACTAGTTACCTGGGAGAAGAGACCGACACCCACCTCACTACAACCTCCTTTCCGGTAGTTGTAGAGAGCAATAAGGTCTCCGCTTCTCTAGACTAAACACACCAGTTCCCTCAGCTGCTCCTCATAAAATTTGTTCTCTAGACCCTTCACCAGCTTTGCTGCCATTCTCTGGACATGCTCCAGCATGTCAATGTCTTTCTTGTAGTGAGGGGCCCAAAACTGAACACAGTATTTGAGGTGCGGCCTCACTAGTGCCAAGTACAGGGGGACAATCACTTCCCTAGTCCTGCTGGCCACACTATTTTTGATACAAGCCAGGATGCCATTGGCCTTCTTGACCACCTGGGCATTCTGCCGGTTCATATTCAGCCGGCTGTCAACCAACACCCCCAGGTCCTTTTCTGCCAGGCAGCTTTCCAGCCACTCTTCCCCAAGCCCATAGCGTTGCATGGGGTTGTTGTGGCCCAAGTGCAGGACCGTGCACTTAGCCTTGTTGAACCTCATACAAGTGGCCTCAGCCCATTGATCCAGCCTGTCCAGATCCCTCTGTAGAGCCTTCCTCCCCTCAAGCAGATCAACATTCCTGCACAACTTGGTGTCGTCTGCAAACTTACTGAGGGCGCACTCGATCCCTTCATCCAGATCATTGATAAAGTTATTAAACAGAACTGGCCCCAACACAGAGCCCTGGGGAACACCAATTGTGACCGGCTGTCAACTGGAGTAAACTCAATTCACCACCACTCTTTGGGCCCGGCCATCCAGCCAGTTCTTTACCCAGCAAAGAGTACACCTGTCCAAGCCCTGAGCAGCCAACTTCTTCAGGAGAATGCTGTGGGAAACAGTGTCAAAGGCTTCACTGAAGTCTAGGTAGACAACATCTACAGCCTTTCCCTCATCCACCAGGCGGGTCACCTGGTCATAGAAGGAGATCAGGTTGGTCAAGCAGGACCTGCCTTTCATGAACCCATACTGGCTGGGCCTGATCCCCTGGCTGGCCTGCACATGCCTGTTGAGCACACTCAAGATGAACCGCTCCATAATTTTCCCCAGCACCAAGGTCAGGCTGACAGGCCTGTAGTTCCCAGCATCCTCCTTCCGGCCCTTCTTGTAGATAGGTGTCACATTGGCAAGCTTCCAGTCGTCTGGGACCTCCCCTGTTAACCAGGACTGCTGATAAATGATGGAAAGTGGCTTGGCAAGCTCCTCCGCCAGCTCCCTCAGTAGTCTCGGGTGGATCTCATGAGGCCCCATAGACTTGTGAGTGTCCAAGTGGCGTAGCAGGTCGTTAACTGCTTCCTCCTTGATTATGGGGGGTTTATTCTGCTCTCTGTCCCTGTCTTCCTGTTCAGGGGGCTGAATTCCCTGGGGATAACTGGTCTGACTATTAAAGACTGAGGCGAAGAAGGCATTAAGTACCTCAGCCTTTTCCTCATCTTTGGTGGCAAAGTTCGCTCCAGCATCCAATAAAGGAAGGAGATTCTCCTTGGCTCTCTTTTTGTTGTTAGTGTATGTGTAAAAACATTTATTATCTCTTACAACAGTGGCCAGATTGAGTTCTAGCTGGGCTTTTGCCTTTCTAATTTTCTCTCTGCTTGACTTAATGAGATCCCTGTACTCTTCTTGAGTTGCCTGCTCCTTCTCACAAAAGTGGTAAACTCTCCTTTTTTTCCTGAGTTCCAGCAAAAGCTCCCTTTCAGCCAGGCTGGTCGTCTTCCCTGACGGTTTGTCTTAAGGCACATGGGGACAGCCTGCTCCTGAGCCTTTAAGACTTCCTTCTTAAAGAATGCCCAGACTTCCCGAATACCTTTGCCCTGCAGGATTGTGTCCCAAGGGACTCTCTCAAACAGTGTCTGGAACAGGCCAAAGTCTGCCCTCTGGAACTCCATGGTAGTGGTTTTGCTCATCCCCATACATACTTCGCCGCAAATAGAGAACTCTATCATATCATGGTCACTAAGCTCAAGACGGCCCCCAGTCACCACATCTCCCACCAGTCGTTCTCTGTTTGTAAACAGCAGGTCAAGCGAGGCACCTGCCCTGGTAGGCTAAGTTACCAGCTGTGTCAAGAAGTTATCTTGACAGTATAACACAGAGAGTGTTGGGCCATTAGGAGGCTAGGCAAGTGCAAAGCTGCAATGTGTGTGCGGCTGTGAATGCGCGGCCAAGCGAAGGTGAGGACCAGCAAGAGCTTTCAGGTGTTGCATGTTCAGTCCGGGAGCAATCGCTGGACACGTTCAACTTCAGAGATGAGCTGTGGAGACAGTAAGATAGAGAGTGTTCGACCCTTACGACACTAGGCAAATGCAGAGCCCCAATGTCTGTGGGGCAGTGAAATTGCTGCCAAAGGACAATGAGGACCAGCAACAGCTTTCAGTCCTGGAACATTTTGTGTGGGAGCAATCGCTGCACGTTTAGAATTTGGCAGCTGGGCTCTGGCGAGATGGAGATACACAGTGTTGCACACTTAGGAAGCAAAGCAAGTGCAGAGAACCAACGTTTGTGTAGCAGTGATGTGGTTCCCAGGGACAGTGAGAACCAGCAACAGCTTACAGTCCTGGCACCCTCTGTGTGGGAGCAATCGCTGGAAGTTTAGAATTTTGCAGCTGGGCTCTGGCGAGAGTGAGATACAGAGTGTTGCACTGTCACAAAGCTAGGCACGTACAGAGACACAATGTTTGTGGGCTTGTGAAATTACTGCCAAGGGACAACGAGGACCAGCAACAGCTTTCAATCCTGGCACCGTTTGTGTGAGAGCAATCGCTGCACGTTTAGAATTTCGAAGCTGGGCTCTGCGAGAGTGAGATACACAGTGTTGCACCCTGACGAAGCTAGGCAAGTGCATAGCCCCAGTGTTTGTGGGTGACTGAATGCAATTCCAAAGGACAATGAGGACCAGCAACAGCTTTCAGTCCTGGAACCTTTTGTGTGGGAGCAATCGCTGGAAGTTTAGAATTTCACAGCTGCGCTCTGGCGAGAGTGCGATACAGAGTGTTGCACCCTTCCAAAGCTAGGCAAGCGCAGAGCCCCAGTGTTTGTGAGGCACTGAATGCGGTTCCCAGAAACAATAAGGACCATCAACAGCTTTTAGTCCAGGCACCTTTCGTGTGGGTGCAATCGCTGGACGTTTAGAATTTCACAGCTGGGCTCTTGCGAGACTGAGATCCACAGTGTTGTACCTTAACGAAGCTAGGGAAGTACAGAGCCCCAGTGTGCGTGCGGCAGTGAATGCGGTTCCCAGGGACAATGAGGACCAGCAACAGCTTTCAGTCCTGGCACCTTTCTTGTGGGAGCAATTGCTGGATGTTTCGAACGTTGCAGCTGGGCTGTGGCAAGAGTGAGATATAGAATGTTGCAACTTAAGAAGCTAGGAAAGTGCAAAGCCCCAGTGTTTTTGGAGCAGTGAATACATTTGAAAGAGAGTGAGAAGTGGCAACAGCTTTCAGTGCTGGTGCCATTCGTGTGGGAGCAATCGTTGGATGTTTAGAATTTTGCAGCTGGGCTGTTGTGAGAGTGAGATACACAGTGTTGCACCCGTAGGGAGCTAGGCAAGTGCAGGGCTCCATTATTTGTGGGGCAGTGAATGCTATTACAAGGCACAATGAGGAGCAGCAACAGCTTAGATCCTGGCAGCTTTTGCGTGGGAGCAATCGCTGCACGTTTAGAATTTGGCAGCTAGGCTCTAGCGAGAGTGAGATACACAGTGTTGCACACTTAGGAAGCTAGGCAAGTGCATAGCCACAATGTTTGTGGGGAAGTACATGCGATTCCAAGGGATAGTGCGCACCAGGAGGTGCTTTCAGTCGTGACACCTGTTGTGTGGGATCAGTCGCTGGACCTTTAGAACTTGGCAGCTGTGCTCTGGCGAGAGTGAGATAAACAGTGTTGCACCATTACGAAGCAGGTCAAGTGCAGAGCCCCAGTATTTGTGCGGCAGTGAATGCGGTTCCAAAGCACAATGAGGGCCAACAGCTGTCAATCACGGCACCTTTCGTGTGGGAGCAATCTCTGGATATTTAGAATTTCTTAGCTGGACTCTGGCGAGAGAGAGACATATAGTGTCGCATCCTTAGGAAGCTAGCCAAGTACAGATCCCCAGTGTGTGTGCGGCAGTGAATACGGTTCCAGAGGAAAACGGCGACCAGCACCGGTTGCAGTCCCGCCACCGTTCATGTGGGAGGAATCACTGGAAGTTTAGAATTTAGAGGTGGCCTCTGGGGGAGTCAGATACATAGTGTTGCAAACGTAGGAAGCTACGCAAGTGCAGAGCCGCAATATTCATGGGGCAATCAAGTCAGTTGCAAAGGACAATGAGGACCAACGGCTCTGCACTTCTTTAGCATCGTCAGGTTGCAACTCTGTGTATCTCACTCTCCCGGAGCCCGGCTGCCAAATTCGAAACGTCCAGCGATTGCGCCCACAAGAAAGCTGCCAGCACCGAAAGCTGTAGCTGGTTTTCACTGTCCCTTGGAACTGCATTCGCTGCCGCACAGACATTCGCGCTCTGCAAAAGCTGTGGTTCGTAATGGGGCAACATTCTGTATCTCACTCTCCCGGAGCCCGGCTGCCAAATTCGAAACGTCCAGCGATTGCGCCCACAAGAAAGCTGCCAGCACCGAAAGCTGTAGCTGGTTTTCACTGTCCCTTGGAACTGCATTCGCTGCCGCACAGACATTCGCGCTCTGCAAAAGCTGTGGTTCGTAATGGGGCAACATTCTGTATCTCACTCTCCCGGAGCCCGGCTGCCAAATTCGAAACGTCCAGCGATTGCGCCCACAAGAAAGCTGCCAGCACCGAAAGCTGTAGCTGGTTTTCACTGTCCCTTGGAACTGCATTCGCTGCCGCACAGACATTCGCGCTCTGCAAAAGCTGTGGTTCGTAATGGGGCAACATTCTGTATCTCACTCTCCGGGAGCCCGGCTGCCAAATTCGAAACGTCCAGCGATTGCGCCCACAAGAAAGCTGCCAGCACCGAAAGCTGTAGCTGGTTTTCACTGTCCCTTGGAACTGCATTCGCTGCCGCACAGACATTCACGGTCTGCTTAAGCTGTGGCTCGTAATGGGGCAACATTCTGTATCTCACTCTCCGGGATCCTGGCTGCCAAATTCGAAACGTCCAGCGATTGCGCCCACAAGAAAGCTGCCAGCACCGAAAGCTGTAGCTGGTTTTCACTGTCCCTTGGAACTGCATTCGCTGCCGCACAGACATTCGCGCTCTGCAAAAGCTGTGGTTCGTAATGGGGCAACATTCTGTATCTCACTCTCCCGGAGCCCGGCTGCCAAATTCGAAACGTCCAGCGATTGCGCCCACAAGAAAGCTGCCAGCACCGAAAGCTGTAGCTGGATGTAACTGTCCCTTGGAACTGCATTCGATGCCGCACAGACATTCGCGCTCTGCAAAAGCTGTGGTTCGTAATGGGGCAACACTCTGTATCTCACTCTCCCGGAGCCCGGCTGCCAAATTCGAAACGTCCAGCGATTGCGCCCACAAGAAAGCTGCCAGCACCGAAAGCTGTAGCTGGAAGTAACTGTCCCTTGGAACTGCATTCGCTGCCGCACAGACATTCGCGCTCTGCAAAAGCTGTGGTTCGTAATGGGGCAACATTCTGTATCTCACTCTCCGGGATCCTGGATGCCAAATTCGAAACGTCCAGCGATTGCGCCCACAAGAAAGCTGCCAGCACCGAAAGCTGTAGCTGGTTTTCACTGTCCCTTGGAACTGCATTCGCTGCCGCACAGACATTCACGGTCTGCTTAAGCTGTGGATAGTAATGGGGCAACATTCTGTATCTCACTCTCCGGGATCCTGGATGCCAAATTCGAAACGTCCAGCGATTGCGCCCACAAGAAAGCTGCCAGCACCGAAAGCTGTAGCTGGTTTTCACTGTCCCTTGGAACTGCATTCGCTGCCGCACAGACATTCGCGCTCTGCAAAAGCTGTGGTTCGTAATGGGGCAACATTCTGTATCTCACTCTCCCGGAGCCCGGCTGCCAAATTCGAAACGTCCAGCGATTGCGCCCACAAGAAAGCTGCCAGCACCGAAAGCTGTAGCTGGTTTTCACTGTCCCTTGGAACTGCATTCGCTGCCGCACAGACATTCGCGCTCTGCAAAAGCTGTGGTTCGTAATGGGGCAACATTCTGTATCTCACTCTCCCGGAGCCCGGCTGCCAAATTCGAAACGTCCAGCGATTGCGCCCACAAGAAAGCTGCCAGCACCGAAAGCTGTAGCTGGTTTTCACTGTCCCTTGGAACTGCATTCGCTGCCGCACAGACATTCACGGTCTGCAAAAGCTGTGGCTCGTAATGGGGCAACATTCTGTATCTCACTCTCCCGGAGCCCGGCTGCCAAATTCGAAACGTCCAGCGATTGCGCCCACAAGAAAGCTGCCAGCACCGAAAGCTGTAGCTGGTTTTCACTGTCCCTTGGAACTGCATTCGTTGCCGCACAGACATTCGCGCTCTGCAAAAGCTGTGGTTCGTAATAAGGCAACATTCTGTATCTCGCTCTCCCGGAGCCCGGGTGCCAAATTCGAAACGTCCAGCGACTGCGCCCACAAGAAAGCTGCCAGCACCGAAAGCTGTAGCTGGATGTAACTGTCCCTTGGAACTGCATTCGATGCCGCACAGACATTCGCGCTCTGCAAAAGCTGTGGTTCGTAGTGGGGCAACATTCTGTATCTCACTCTCCGGGATCCCGGCTGCCAAATTCGAAACGTCCAGCGATTGCGCCCACAAGAAAGCTGCCAGCACCGAAAGCTGTAGCTGGATGTAACTGTCCCTTGGAACTGCATTCGCTGCCGCACAGACATAAGCGCTCTGCAAAAGCTGTGGTTCGTAATAGGGCAACATTCTGTATCTCTCTCTCCCGGAGCCCGGCTGCCAGATTCGAAACGTCCAGCGATTGCGCCCACAAGAAAGCTGCCAGCACCGAAAGATGTAGCTGGATGTAACTGTCCCTTGGAACTGCACTCACTGCCGCACAGACATTCGCGCTCTGCAAAAGCTGTGGTTCGTAGTGGGGCAACATTCTGTATCTCACTCTCCGGGATCCTGGATGCCAAATTCGAAACGTCCAGCGATTGCGCCCACAAGAAAGCTGCCAGCACCGAAAGCTGTAGCTGGTTTTTAATGTCCCTTGGAACGGCATTCCCTGCCGCACAGACATTCGCGCTCTGCAAAATCTGTGGTTCGTAGTGGGGCAACATTCTGTATCTCACTCTCCGGAGCCCGGCTGCCAAATTCGAAACGTCCAGCGATTGCGCCCACAAGAAAGCTGCCAGCACCGAAAGCTGTAGCTGGTTTTCACTGTCCCTTGGAACTGCATTCGTTGCCGCACAGACATTCGCGCTCTGCAAAAGCTGTGGTTCGTAATGGGGCAACATTCTGTATCTCACTCTCCCGGAGCCCGGCTGCCAAATTCGAAACGTCCAGCGATTGCGCCCACAAGAAAGCTGCCAGCACCGAAAGCTGTAGCTGGTTTTCACTGTCCCTTGGAACTGCATTCGCTGTCGCACAGACATTCACGGTCTGCTTAATCTGTGGCTCGTAATGGGGCAACATTCTGTATCTCACTCTCCCGGAGCCCGGCTGCCAAATTCGAAACGTCCAGCGATTGCGCCCACAAGAAAGCTGCCAGCACCGAAAGCTGTAGCTGGTTTTCACTGTCCCTTGGAACTGCATTCGTTGCCGCACAGACATTCGCGCTCTGCAAAAGCTGTGGTTCTTTATGGGACAACACTCTCTATCTCACTCTCCCGGAGCCCGGCTGCCAGATTCGAAACGTCCAGCGATTGCGCCCACAAGAAAGCTGCCAGCACCGAAAGCTGTAGCTGGATGTAACTGTCCCTTGGAACTGCATTCGATGCCGCACAGACATTCGCGCTCTGCAAAAGCTGTGGTTCGTAATAGGGCAACATTCTGTATCTCGCTCTCCCGGAGCCCGGCTGCCAAATTCGAAACGTCCAGCGATTGCGCCCACAAGAAAGCTGCCAGCACCGAAAGCTGTAGCTGGTTTTCACTGTCCCTTGGAACTGCATTCGCTGCCGCACAGACATTCACGGTCTGCTTAATCTGTGGCTCGTAATGGGGCAACATTCTGTATCTCACTCTCCCGGAGCCTGGCTGCCAAATTCGAAACGTCCAGCGATTGCGCCCACAAGAAAGCTGCCAGCACCGAAAGCTGTAGCTGGAAGTAACTGTCCCTTGGAACTGCATTCGCTGCCGCACAGACATTCGCGCTCTGCAAAAGCTGTGGTTCGTTATGGGGCAACATTCTGTATCTCACTCTCCCGGAGCCCGGCTGCCAAATTCGAAACGTCCAGCGATTGCGCCCACAAGAAAGCTGCCAGCACCGAAAGCTGTAGCTGGTTTTCACTGTCCCTTGGAACTGCATTCGCTGCCGCACAGACATTCGCGCTCTGCAAAAGCTGTGGTTCGTAATGGGGCAACATTCTGTATCTCACTCTCCGGGAGCCCGGCTGCCAAATTCGAAACGTCCAGCGATTGCGCCCACAAGAAAGCTGCCAGCACCGAAAGCTGTAGCTGGTTTTCACTGTCCCTTGGAACTGCATTCGCTGTCGCACAGACATTCACGGTCTGCTTAAGCTGTGGATAGTAATGGGGCAACATTCTGTATCTCACTCTCCCGGAGCCCGGCTGCCAAATTCGAAACGTCCAGCGATTGCGCCCACAAGAAAGCTGCCAGCACCGAAAGCTGTAGCTGGTTTTCACTGTCCCTTGGAACTGCATTCGTTGCCGCACAGACATTCGCGCTCTGCAAAAGCTGTGGTTCGTAATAAGGCAACATTCTGTATCTCGCTCTCCCGGAGCCCGGGTGCCAAATTCGAAACGTCCAGCGACTGCGCCCACAAGAAAGCTGCCAGCACCGAAAGCTTTAGCTGGATGTAACTGTCCCTTGGAACTGCATTCGATGCCGCACAGACATTCGCGCTCTGCAAAAGCTGTGGTTCGTAATGGGGCAACATTCTGTATCTCACTCTCCGGGATCCTGGCTGCCAAATTCGAAACGTCCAGCGATTGCGCCCACAAGAAAGCTGCCAGCACCGAAAGCTGTAGCTGGTTTTCACTGTCCCTTGGAACTGCATTCGCTGCCGCACAGACATTCGCGCTCTGCAAAAGCTGTGGTTCGTAATGGGGCAACATTCTGTATCTCACTCTCCCGGAGCCCGGCTGCCAAATTCGAAACGTCCAGCGATTGCGCCCACAAGAAAGCTGCCAGCACCGAAAGCTGTAGCTGGTTTTCACTGTCCCTTGGAACTGCATTCGCTGTCGCACAGACATTCACGGTCTGCTTAAGCTGTGGATAGTAATGGGGCAACATTCTGTATCTCACTCTCCCGGAGCCCGGCTGCCAAATTCGAAACGTCCAGCGATTGCGCCCACAAGAAAGCTGCCAGCACCGAAAGCTGTAGCTGGTTTTCACTGTCCCTTGGAACTGCATTCGCTGCCGCACAGACATTCGCGCTCTGCAAAAGCTGTGGTTCGTAATAGGGCAACATTCTGTATCTCACTCTCCCGGAGCCCGGCTGCCAAATTCGAAACGTCCAGCGATTGCGCCCACAAGAAAGCTGCCAGCACCGAAAGCTGTAGCTGGTTTTCACTGTCCCTTGGAACTGCATTCGCTGCCGCACAGACATTCGCGCTCTGCAAAAGCTGTGGTTCGTAATGGGGCAACATTCTGTATCTCACTCTCCGGGAGCCTGGCTGCCAAATTCGAAACGTCCAGCGATTGCGCCCACAAGAAAGCTGCCAGCACCGAAAGCTGTAGCTGGTTTTCACTGTCCCTTGGAACTGCATTCGCTGCCGCACAGACATTCGCGCTCTGCAAAAGCTGTGGTTCGTTATGGGGCAACATTCTGTATCTCACTCTCCGGGATCCTGGCTGCCAAATTCGAAACGTCCAGCGATTGCGCCCACAAGAAAGCTGCCAGCACCGAAAGCTGTAGCTGGTTTTCACTGTCCCTTGGAACTGCATTCGCTGTCGCACAGACATTCACGGTCTGCTTAAGCTGTGGATAGTAATGGGGCAACATTCTGTATCTCACTCTCCCGGAGCCCGGCTGCCAAATTCGAAACGTCCAGCGATTGCGCCCACAAGAAAGCTGCCAGCACCGAAAGCTGTAGCTGGTTTTCACTGTCCCTTGGAACTGCATTCGTTGCCGCACAGACATTCGCGCTCTGCAAAAGCTGTGGTTCTTTATGGGACAACACTCTCTATCTCTCCCGGAGCCCGGCTGCCAGATTCGAAACGTCCAGCGATTGCGCCCACAAGAAAGCTGCCAGCACCGAAAGATGTAGCTGGATGTAACTGTCCCTTGGAACTGCATTCGATGCCGCACAGACATTCGCGCTCTGCAAAAGCTGTGGTTCGTAATAGGGCAACATTCTGTATCTCGCTCTCCCGGAGCCCGGCTGCCAAATTCGAAACGTCCAGCGATTGCGCCCACAAGAAAGCTGCCAGCACCGAAAGCTGTAGCTGGTTTTCACTGTCCCTTGGAACTGCATTCGCTGTCGCACAGACATTCACGGTCTGCTTAAGCTGTGGATAGTAATGGGGCAACATTCTGTATCTCACTCTCCGGGATCCTGGATGCCAAATTCGAAACGTCCAGCGATTGCGCCCACAAGAAAGCTGCCAGCACCGAAAGCTGTAGCTGGTTTTCACTGTCCCTTGGAACTGCATTCGCTGCCGCACAGACATTCGCGCTCTGCAAAAGCTGTGGTTCGTAATGGGGCAACATTCTGTATCTCACTCTCCCGGAGCCCGGCTGCCAAATTCGAAACGTCCAGCGATTGCGCCCACAAGAAAGCTGCCAGCACCGAAAGCTGTAGCTGGTTTTCACTGTCCCTTGGAACTGCATTCGCTGCCGCACAGACATTCGCGCTCTGCAAAAGCTGTGGTTCGTAATGGGGCAACATTCTGTATCTCACTCTCCCGGAGCCCGGCTGCCAAATTCGAAACGTCCAGCGATTGCGCCCACAAGAAAGCTGCCAGCACCGAAAGCTGTAGCTGGATGTAACTGTCCCTTGGAACTGCATTCGATGCCGCACAGACATTCGCGCTCTGCAAAAGCTGTGGTTCGTAATGGGGCAACACTCTGTATCTCACTCTCCCGGAGCCCGGCTGCCAAATTCGAAACGTCCAGCGATTGCGCCCACAAGAAAGCTGCCAGCACCGAAAGCTGTAGCTGGTTTTCACTGTCCCTTGGAACTGCATTCGCTGCCGCACAGACATTCGCGCTCTGCAAAAGCTGTGGTTCGTAATGGGGCAACATTCTGTATCTCACTCTCCGGGATCCTGGATGCCAAATTCGAAACGTCCAGCGATTGCGCCCACAAGAAAGCTGCCAGCACCGAAAGCTGTAGCTGGTTTTCACTGTCCCTTGGAACTGCATTCGCTGTCGCACAGACATTCACGGTCTGCTTAAGCTGTGGATAGTAATGGGGCAACATTGGTTATCTCACTCTCCCGGAGCCCGGCTGCCAAATTCGAAACGTCCAGCGATTGCGCCCACAAGAAAGCTGCCAGCACCGAAAGCTGTAGCTGGTTTTCACTGTCCCTTGGAACTGCATTCGTTGCCGCACAGACATTCGCGCTCTGCAAAAGCTGTGGTTCTTTATGGGACAACACTCTCTATCTCACTCTCCCGGAGCCCGGCTGCCAGATTCGAAACGTCCAGCGATTGCGCCCACAAGAAAGCTGCCAGCACCGAAAGATGTAGCTGGATGTAACTGTCCCTTGGAACTGCATTCGATGCCGCACAGACATTCGCGCTCTGCAAAAGCTGTGGTTCGTAATAGGGCAACATTCTGTATCTCGCTCTCCCGGAGCCCGGCTGCCAAATTCGAAACGTCCAGCGATTGCGCCCACAAGAAAGCTGCCAGCACCGAAAGCTGTAGCTGGTTTTCACTGTCCCTTGGAACTGCATTCGCTGCCGCACAGACATTCACGGTCTGCTTAATCTGTGGCTCGTAATGGGGCAACATTCTGTATCTCACTCTCCGGGATCCTGGATGCCAAATTCGAAACGTCCAGCGATTGCGCCCACAAGAAAGCTGCCAGCACCGAAAGCTGTAGCTGGTTTTCACTGTCCCTTGGAACTGCATTCGCTGCCGCACAGACATTCGCGCTCTGCAAAAGCTGTGGTTCGTAATGGGGCAACATTCTGTATCTCACTCTCCGGGAGCCCGGCTGCCAAATTCGAAACGTCCAGCGATTGCGCCCACAAGAAAGCTGCCAGCACCGAAAGCTGTAGCTGGTTTTCACTGTCCCTTGGAACTGCATTCGCTGCCGCACAGACATTCGCGCTCTGCAAAAGCTGTGGTTCGTAATGGGGCAACATTCTGTATCTCACTCTCCCGGAGCCCGGCTGCCAAATTCGAAACGTCCAGCGATTGCGCCCACAAGAAAGCTGCCAGCACCGAAAGCTGTAGCTGGATGTAACTGTCCCTTGGAACTGCATTCGATGCCGCACAGACATTCGCGCTCTGCAAAAGCTGTGGTTCGTAATGGGGCAACACTCTGTATCTCACTCTCCCGGAGCCCGGCTGCCAAATTCGAAACGTCCAGCGATTGCGCCCACAAGAAAGCTGCCAGCACCGAAAGCTGTAGCTGGTTTTCACTGTCCCTTGGAACTGCATTCGCTGCCGCACAGACATTCGCGCTCTGCAAAAGCTGTGGTTCGTAATGGGGCAACATTCTGTATCTCACTCTCCGGGAGCCTGGCTGCCAAATTCGAAACGTCCAGCGATTGCGCCCACAAGAAAGCTGCCAGCACCGAAAGCTGTAGCTGGTTTTCACTGTCCCTTGGAACTGCATTCGCTGCCGCACAGACATTCACGGTCTGCTTAAGCTGTGGATAGTAATGGGGCAACATTCTGTATCTCACTCTCCCGGAGCCCGGCTGCCAAATTCGAAACGTCCAGCGATTGCGCCCACAAGAAAGCTGCCAGCACCGAAAGCTGTAGCTGGTTTTCACTGTCCCTTGGAACTGCATTCGCTGCCGCACAGACATTCGCGCTCTGCAAAAGCTGTGGTTCGTAATGGGGCAACATTCTGTATCTCACTCTCCCGGAGCCCGGCTGCCAAATTCGAAACGTCCAGCGATTGCGCCCACAAGAAAGCTGCCAGCACCGAAAGCTGTAGCTGGTTTTCACTGTCCCTTGGAACTGCATTCACTGCCGCACAGACATTCGCGCTCTGCAAAAGCTGTGGTTCGTAGTGGGGCAACATTCTGTATCTCACTCTCCCGGAGCCCGGCTGCCAAATTCGAAACGTCCAGCGATTGCGCCCACAAGAAAGCTGCCAGCACCGAAAGCTGTAGCTGGATGTAACTGTCCCTTGGAACTGCATTCGATGCCGCACAGACATTCGCGCTCTGCAAAAGCTGTGGTTCGTAGTGGGGCAACATTCTGTATCTCACTCTCCGGGATCCTGGATGCCAAATTCGAAACGTCCAGCGATTGCGCCCACAAGAAAGCTGCCAGCACCGAAAGCTGTAGCTGGATGTAACTGTCCCTTGGAACTGCATTCGATGCCGCACAGACATTCGCGCTCTGCAAAAGCTGTGGTTCGTAATGGGGCAACACTCTGTATCTCACTCTCCCGGAGCCCGGCTGCCAAATTCGAAACGTCCAGCGATTGCGCCCACAAGAAAGCTGCCAGCACCGAAAGCTGTAGCTGGTTTTCACTGTCCCTTGGAACTGCATTCGCTGCCGCACAGACATTCACGGTCTGCAAAAGCTGTGGCTCGTAATGGGGCAACATTCTGTATCTCACTCTCCCGGAGCCCGGCTGCCAAATTCGAAACGTCCAGCGATTGCGCCCACAAGAAAGCTGCCAGCACCGAAAGCTGTAGCTGGTTTTCACTGTCCCTTGGAACTGCATTCGCTGCCGCACAGACATTCACGGTCTGCTTAATCTGTGGCTCGTAATGGGGCAACATTCTGTATCTCACTCTCCGGGAGCCCGGCTGCCAAATTCGAAACGTCCAGCGATTGCGCCCACAAGAAAGCTGCCAGCACCGAAAGCTGTAGCTGGATGTAACTGTCCCTTGGAACTGCATTCGATGCCGCACAGACATTCGCGCTCTGCAAAAGCTGTGGTTCGTAATGGGGCAACACTCTGTATCTCACTCTCCCGGAGCCCGGCTGCCAAATTCGAAACGTCCAGCGATTGCGCCCACAAGAAAGCTGCCAGCACCGAAAGCTGTAGCTGGTTTTCACTGTCCCTTGGAACTGCATTCGCTGCCGCACAGACATTCGCGCTCTGCAAAAGCTGTGGTTCGTAATGGGGCAACATTCTGTATCTCACTCTCCGGGAGCCCGGCTGCCAAATTCGAAACGTCCAGCGATTGCGCCCACAAGAAAGCTGCCAGCACCGAAAGCTGTAGCTGGTTTTCACTGTCCCTTGGAACTGCATTCGCTGCCGCACAGACATTCGCGCTCTGCAAAAGCTGTGGTTCGTAATGGGGCAACATTCTGTATCTCACTCTCCGGGAGCCCGGCTGCCAAATTCGAAACGTCCAGCGATTGCGCCCACAAGAAAGCTGCCAGCACCGAAAGCTGTAGCTGGATGTAACTGTCCCTTGGAACTGCATTCGATGCCGCACAGACATTCGCGCTCTGCAAAAGCTGTGGTTCGTTATGGGGCAACATTCTGTATCTCACTCTCCGGGAGCCCGGCTGCCAAATTCGAAACGTCCAGCGATTGCGCCCACAAGAAAGCTGCCAGCACCGAAAGCTGTAGCTGGTTTTCACTGTCCCTTGGAACTGCATTCGCTGCCGCACAGACATTCGCGCTCTGCAAAAGCTGTGGTTCGTAATGGGGCAACATTCTGTATCTCACTCTCCGGAGCCCGGCTGCCAAATTCGAAACGTCCAGCGATTGCGCCCACAAGAAAGCTGCCAGCACCGAAAGCTGTAGCTGGTTTTCACTGTCCCTTGGAACTGCATTCGCTGCCGCACAGACATTCACGGTCTGCTTAAGCTGTGGCTCGTAATGGGGCAACATTCTGTATCTCACTCTCCCGGAGCCCGGCTGCCAAATTCGAAACGTCCAGCGATTGCGCCCACAAGAAAGCTGCCAGCACCGAAAGCTGTAGCTGGTTTTCACTGTCCCTTGGAACTGCATTCGCTGCCGCACAGACATTCGCGCTCTGCAAAAGCTGTGGTTCGTAATGGGGCAACACTCTGTATCTCACTCTCCCGGAGCCCGGCTGCCAAATTCGAAACGTCCAGCGATTGCGCCCACAAGAAAGCTGCCAGCACCGAAAGCTGTAGCTGGATGTAACTGTCCCTTGGAACTGCATTCGATGCCGCACAGACATTCGCGCTCTGCAAAAGCTGTGGTTCGTAATGGGGCAACATTCTGTATCTCACTCTCCCGGAGCCCGGCTGCCAAATTCGAAACGTCCAGCGATTGCGCCCACAAGAAAGCTGCCAGCACCGAAAGCTGTAGCTGGTTTTCACTGTCCCTTGGAACTGCATTCGCTGCCGCACAGACATTCACGGTCTGCTTAATCTGTGGTTCGTAATGGGGCAACACTCTGTATCTCACTCTCCCGGAGCCCGGCTGCCAAATTCGAAACGTCCAGCGATTGCGCCCACAAGAAAGCTGCCAGCACCGAAAGCTGTAGCTGGTTTTCACTGTCCCTTGGAACTGCATTCGCTGCCGCACAGACATTCGCGCTCTGCAAAAGCTGTGGTTCGTAATGGGGCAACATTCTGTATCTCACTCTCCGGGATCCTGGATGCCAAATTCGAAACGTCCAGCGATTGCGCCCACAAGAAAGCTGCCAGCACCGAAAGCTGTAGCTGGTTTTCACTGTCCCTTGGAACTGCATTCGCTGCCGCACAGACATTCGCGCTCTGCAAAAGCTGTGGTTCGTAATAAGGCAACATTCTGTATCTCGCTCTCCCGGAGCCCGGGTGCCAAATTCGAAACGTCCAGCGACTGCGCCCACAAGAAAGCTGCCAGCACCGAAAGCTGTAGCTGGATGTAACTGTCCCTTGGAACTGCATTCGATGCCGCACAGACATTCGCGCTCTGCAAAAGCTGTGGTTCGTAGTGGGGCAACATTCTGTATCTCACTCTCCGGGATCCTGGATGCCAAATTCGAAACGTCCAGCGATTGCGCCCACAAGAAAGCTGCCAGCACCGAAAGCTGTAGCTGGATGTAACTGTCCCTTGGAACTGCATTCGATGCCGCACAGACATTCGCGCTCTGCAAAAGCTGTGGTTCGTAATGGGGCAACACTCTGTATCTCACTCTCCCGGAGCCCGGCTGCCAAATTCGAAACGTCCAGCGATTGCGCCCACAAGAAAGCTGCCAGCACCGAAAGCTGTAGCTGGTTTTCACTGTCCCTTGGAACTGCATTCGCTGCCGCACAGACATTCGCGCTCTGCAAAAGCTGTGGTTCGTAATAGGGCAACATTCTGTATCTCACTCTCCCGGAGCCCGGCTGCCAAATTCGAAACGTCCAGCGATTGCGCCCACAAGAAAGCTGCCAGCACCGAAAGCTGTAGCTGGTTTTCACTGTCCCTTGGAACTGCATTCGCTGTCGCACAGACATTCACGGTCTGCTTAAGCTGTGGATAGTAATGGGGCAACATTGGTTATCTCACTCTCCCGGAGCCCGGCTGCCAAATTCGAAACGTCCAGCGATTGCGCCCACAAGAAAGCTGCCAGCACCGAAAGCTGTAGCTGGTTTTCACTGTCCCTTGGAACTGCATTCGTTGCCGCACAGACATTCGCGCTCTGCAAAAGCTGTGGTTCTTTATGGGACAACACTCTCTATCTCACTCTCCCGGAGCCCGGCTGCCAGATTCGAAACGTCCAGCGATTGCGCCCACAAGAAAGCTGCCAGCACCGAAAGATGTAGCTGGATGTAACTGTCCCTTGGAACTGCATTCGATGCCGCACAGACATTCGCGCTCTGCAAAAGCTGTGGTTCGTAATAGGGCAACATTCTGTATCTCGCTCTCCCGGAGCCCGGCTGCCAAATTCGAAACGTCCAGCGATTGCGCCCACAAGAAAGCTGCCAGCACCGAAAGCTGTAGCTGGTTTTCACTGTCCCTTGGAACTGCATTCACTGCCGCACAGACATTCGCGCTCTGCAAAAGCTGTGGTTCGTAGTGGGGCAACATTCTGTATCTCACTCTCCGGGATCCTGGATGCCAAATTCGAAACGTCCAGCGATTGCGCCCACAAGAAAGCTGCCAGCACCGAAAGCTGTAGCTGGTTTTCACTGTCCCTTGGAACTGCATTCGCTGTCGCACAGACATTCACGGTCTGCTTAAGCTGTGGATAGTAATGGGGCAACATTCTGTATCTCACTCTCCCGGAGCCCGGCTGCCAAATTCGAAACGTCCAGCGATTGCGCCCACAAGAAAGCTGCCAGCACCGAAAGCTGTAGCTGGTTTTCACTGTCCCTTGGAACTGCATTCGTTGCCGCACAGACATTCGCGCTCTGCAAAAGCTGTGGTTCGTAATGGGGCAACACTCTGTATCTCACTCTCCCGGAGCCCGGCTGCCAAATTCGAAACGTCCAGCGATTGCGCCCACAAGAAAGCTGCCAGCACCGAAAGCTGTAGCTGGATGTAACTGTCCCTTGGAACTGCATTCGATGCCGCACAGACATTCGCGCTCTGCAAAAGCTGTGGTTCGTAATAGGGCAACATTCTGTATCTCGCTCTCCCGGAGCCCGGCTGCCAAATTCGAAACGTCCAGCGATTGCGCCCACAAGAAAGCTGCCAGCACCGAAAGCTGTAGCTGGTTTTCACTGTCCCTTGGAACTGCATTCGCTGCCGCACAGACATTCGCGCTCTGCAAAAGCTGTGGTTCGTAATGGGGCAACATTCTGTATCTCACTCTCCGGAGCCCGGCTGCCAAATTCGAAACGTCCAGCGATTGCGCCCACAAGAAAGCTGCCAGCACCGAAAGCTGTAGCTGGTTTTCACTGTCCCTTGGAACTGCATTCGCTGCCGCACAGACATTCACGGTCTGCTTAAGCTGTGGTTCGTAGTGGGGCAACACTCTGTATCTCACTCTCCCGGAGCCCGGCTGCCAAATTCGAAACGTCCAGCGATTGCGCCCACAAGAAAGCTGCCAGCACCGAAAGCTGTAGCTGGTTTTCACTGTCCCTTGGAACTGCATTCGCTGCCGCACAGACATTCGCGCTCTGCAAAAGCTGTGGTTCGTAATGGGGCAACACTCTGTATCTCACTCTCCCGGAGCCCGGGTGCCAAATTCGAAACGTCCAGCGATTGCGCCCACAAGAAAGCTGCCAGCACCGAAAGATGTAGCTGGATGTAACTGTCCCTTGGAACTGCATTCGATGCCGCACAGACATTCGCGCTCTGCAAAAGCTGTGGTTCGTAATAAGGCAACATTCTGTATCTCGCTCTCCCGGAGCCCGGGTGCCAAATTCGAAACGTCCAGCGACTGCGCCCACAAGAAAGCTGCCAGCACCGAAAGCTGTAGCTGGTTTTCACTGTCCCTTGGAACTGCATTCGATGCCGCACAGACATTCGCGCTCTGCAAAAGCTGTGGTTCGTAGTGGGGCAACATTCTGTATCTCACTCCCGGAGCCCGGCTGCCAGATTCGAAACGTCCAGCGATTGCGCCCACAAGAAAGCTGCCAGCACCGAAAGCTGTAGCTGGATGTAACTGTCCCTTGGAACTGCATTCGATGCCGCACAGACATTCGCGCTCTGCAAAAGCTGTGGTTCGTAGTGGGGCAACACTCTGTATCTCACTCTCCCGGAGCCCGGCTGCCAAATTCGAAACGTCCAGCGATTGCGCCCACAAGAAAGCTGCCAGCACCGAAAGCTGTAGCTGGTTTTCACTGTCCCTTGGAACTGCATTCGATGCCGCACAGACATTCACGGTCTGCTTAAGCTGTGGTTCGTAGTGGGGCAACACTCTGTATCTCACTCTCCCGGAGCCCGGCTGCCAAATTCGAAACATCCAGCGATTGCGCCCACAAGAAAGCTGCCAGCACCGAAAGCTGTAGCTGGTTTTCACTGTCCCTTGGAACTGCATTCGCTGTCGCACAGACATTCACGGTCTGCTTAATCTGTGGCTCGTAATGGGGCAACATTCTGTATCTCACTCTCCCGGAGCCCGGCTGCCAAATTCGAAACGTCCAGCGATTGCGCCCACAAGAAAGCTGCCAGCACCGAAAGCTGTAGCTGGTTTTCACTGTCCCTTGGAACTGCATTCGTTGCCGCACAGACATTCGCGCTCTGCAAAAGCTGTGGTTCTTTATGGGACAACACTCTCTATCTCTCCCGGAGCCCGGCTGCCAGATTCGAAACGTCCAGCGATTGCGCCCACAAGAAAGCTGCCAGCACCGAAAGATGTAGCTGGATGTAACTGTCCCTTGGAACTGCATTCGATGCCGCACAGACATTCGCGCTCTGCAAAAGCTGTGGTTCGTAATGGGGCAACATTCTGTATCTCACTCTCCGGGATCCTGGATGCCAAATTCGAAACGTCCAGCGATTGCGCCCACAAGAAAGCTGCCAGCACCGAAAGCTGTAGCTGGATGTAACTGTCCCTTGGAACTGCATTCGATGCCGCAAAGACATTCGCGCTCTGCAAAAGCTGTGGTTCGTAATGGGGCAACACTCTGTATCTCGCTCTCCCGGAGCCCGGCTGCCAAATTCGAAACGTCCAGCGATTGCGCCCACAAGAAAGCTGCCAGCACCGAAAGCTGTAGCTGGTTTTCACTGTCCCTTGGAACTGCATTCGCTGCCGCACAGACATTCACGGTCTGCTTAATCTGTGGCTCGTAATGGGGCAACATTCTGTATCTCACTCTCCGGGATCCTGGCTGCCAAATTCGAAACGTCCAGCGATTGCGCCCACAAGAAAGCTGCCAGCACCGAAAGCTGTAGCTGGTTTTCACTGTCCCTTGGAACTGCATTCGCTGCCGCACAGACATTCACGGTCTGCTTAAGCTGTGGATAGTAATGGGGCAACATTCTGTATCTCACTCTCCCGGAGCCCGGCTGCCAAATTCGAAACGTCCAGCGATTGCGCCCACAAGAAAGCTGCCAGCACCGAAAGCTGTAGCTGGTTTTCACTGTCCCTTGGAACTGCATTCACTGCCGCACAGACATTCGCGCTCTGCAAAAGCTGTGGTTCGTAATAGGGCAACATTCTGTATCTCGCTCTCCCGGAGCCCGGCTGCCAAATTCGAAACGTCCAGCGACTGCGCCCACAAGAAAGCTGCCAGCACCGAAAGCTTTAGCTGGATGTAACTGTCCCTTGGAACTGCATTCGATGCCGCACAGACATTCGCGCTCTGCAAAAGCTGTGGTTCGTAATAGGGCAACATTCTGTATCTCACTCTCCCGGAGCCCGGCTGCCAAATTCGAAACGTCCAGCGATTGCGCCCACAAGAAAGCTGCCAGCACCGAAAGATGTAGCTGGATGTAACTGTCCCTTGGAACTGCATTCGATGCCGCACAGACATTCGCGCTCTGCAAAAGCTGTGGTTCGTTATGGGGCAACATTCTGTATCTCACTCTCCGGGATCCTGGCTGCCAAATTCGAAACGTCCAGCGATTGCGCCCACAAGAAAGCTGCCAGCACCGAAAGCTGTAGCTGGTTTTCACTGTCCCTTGGAACTGCATTCGCTGCCGCACAGACATTCGCGCTCTGCAAAAGCTGTGGTTCGTAATGGGGCAACACTCTGTATCTCACTCTCCCGGAGCCCGGCTGCCAAATTCGAAACGTCCAGCGATTGCGCCCACAAGAAAGCTGCCAGCACCGAAAGCTGTAGCTGGTTTTCACTGTCCCTTGGAACTGCATTCGCTGCCGCACAGACATTCACGGTCTGCTTAAGCTGTGGTTCGTAATGGGGCAACACTCTGTATCTCACTCTCCGGGAGCCCGGCTGCCAAATTCGAAACGTCCAGCGATTGCGCCCACAAGAAAGCTGCCAGCACCGAAAGCTGTAGCTGGTTTTCACTGTCCCTTGGAACTGCATTCGCTGCCGCACAGACATTCACGGTCTGCTTAAGCTGTGGTTCGTAGTGGGGCAACACTCTGTATCTCACTCTCCCGGAGCCCGGCTGCCAAATTCGAAACGTCCAGCGATTGCGCCCACAAGAAAGCTGCCAGCACCGAAAGCTGTAGCTGGATGTAACTGTCCCTTGGAACTGCATTCGATGCCGCACAGACATTCGCGCTCTGCAAAAGCTGTGGTTCGTAATAAGGCAACATTCTGTATCTCGCTCTCCCGGAGCCCGGGTGCCAAATTCGAAACGTCCAGCGACTGCGCCCACAAGAAAGCTGCCAGCACCGAAAGCTGTAGCTGGATGTAACTGTCCCTTGGAACTGCATTCGATGCCGCACAGACATTCGCGCTCTGCAAAAGCTGTGGTTCGTAGTGGGGCAACATTCTGTATCTCACTCTCCGGAATCCTGGATGCCAAATTCGAAACGTCCAGCGATTGCGCCCACAAGAAAGCTGCCAGCACCGAAAGATGTAGCTGGATGTAACTGTCCCTTGGAACTGCATTCGATGCCGCACAGACATTCGCGCTCTGCAAAAGCTGTGGTTCGTTATGGGGCAACATTCTGTATCTCACTCTCCGGGATCCTGGATGCCAAATTCGAAACGTCCAGCGATTGCGCCCACAAGAAAGCTGCCAGCACCGAAAGCTGTAGCTGGTTTTCACTGTCCCTTGGAACTGCATTCGCTGCCGCACAGACATTCGCGCTCTGCAAAAGCTGTGGTTCGTAATAGGGCAACATTCTGTATCTCACTCTCCCGGAGCCCGGCTGCCAAATTCGAAACGTCCAGCGATTGCGCCCACAAGAAAGCTGCCAGCACCGAAAGCTGTAGCTGGTTTTCACTGTCCCTTGGAACTGCATTCGCTGTCGCACAGACATTCACGGTCTGCTTAAGCTGTGGATAGTAATGGGGCAACATTGGTTATCTCACTCTCCCGGAGCCCGGCTGCCAAATTCGAAACGTCCAGCGATTGCGCCCACAAGAAAGCTGCCAGCACCGAAAGCTGTAGCTGGTTTTCACTGTCCCTTGGAACTGCATTCGTTGCCGCACAGACATTCGCGCTCTGCAAAAGCTGTGGTTCTTTATGGGACAACACTCTCTATCTCTCCCGGAGCCCGGCTGCCAGATTCGAAACGTCCAGCGATTGCGCCCACAAGAAAGCTGCCAGCACCGAAAGATGTAGCTGGATGTAACTGTCCCTTGGAACTGCATTCGATGCCGCACAGACATTCGCGCTCTGCAAAAGCTGTGGTTCGTAATAGGGCAACATTCTGTATCTCGCTCTCCCGGAGCCCGGCTGCCAAATTCGAAACGTCCAGCGATTGCGCCCACAAGAAAGCTGCCAGCACCGAAAGCTGTAGCTGGTTTTCACTGTCCCTTGGAACTGCATTCGCTGCCGCACAGACATTCACGGTCTGCTTAATCTGTGGCTCGTAATGGGGCAACATTCTGTATCTCACTCTCCCGGAGCCCGGCTGCCAAATTCGAAACGTCCAGCGATTGCGCCCACAAGAAAGCTGCCAGCACCGAAAGCTGTAGCTGGTTTTCACTGTCCCTTGGAACTGCATTCGCTGCCGCACAGACATTCGCGCTCTGCAAAAGCTGTGGTTCGTAGTGGGGCAACATTCTGTATCTCACTCTCCGGGATCCTGGATGCCAAATTCGAAACGTCCAGCGATTGCGCCCACAAGAAAGCTGCCAGCACCGAAAGCTGTAGCTGGTTTTCACTGTCCCTTGGAACTGCATTCGCTGCCGCACAGACATTCACGGTCTGCTTAATCTGTGGCTCGTAATGGGGCAACATTCTGTATCTCACTCTCCCGGAGCCCGGCTGCCAAATTCGAAACGTCCAGCGATTGCGCCCACAAGAAAGCTGCCAGCACCGAAAGCTGTAGCTGGTTTTCACTGTCCCTTGGAACTGCATTCGCTGCCGCACAGACATTCGCGCTCTGCAAAAGCTGTGGTTCGTAATGGGGCAACATTCTGTATCTCACTCTCCCGGAGCCCGGCTGCCAAATTCGAAACGTCCAGCGATTGCGCCCACAAGAAAGCTGCCAGCACCGAAAGCTGTAGCTGGATGTAACTGTCCCTTGGAACTGCATTCGATGCCGCACAGACATTCGCGCTCTGCAAAAGCTGTGGTTCGTAATGGGGCAACACTCTGTATCTCACTCTCCCGGAGCCCGGCTGCCAAATTCGAAACGTCCAGCGATTGCGCCCACAAGAAAGCTGCCAGCACCGAAAGCTGTAGCTGGTTTTCACTGTCCCTTGGAACTGCATTCGCTGCCGCACAGACATTCGCGCTCTGCAAAAGCTGTGGTTCGTAATGGGGCAACACTCTGTATCTCACTCTCCCGAGCAGGGGTGCCAAATTCGAAACGTCCAGCGATTGCGCCCACAAGAAAGCTGCCAGCACCGAAAGCTGTAGCTGGTTTTCACTGTCCCTTGGAACTGCATTCGATGCCGCACAGACATTCACGGTCTGCAAAAGCTGTGGATAGTAATGGGGCAACATTCTGTATCTCACTCTCCCGGAGCCCGGCTGCCAAATTCGAAACGTCCAGCGATTGCGCCCACAAGAAAGCTGCCAGCACCGAAAGCTGTAGCTGGTTTTCACTGTCCCTTGGAACTGCATTCGCTGCCGCACAGACATTCGCGCTCTGCAAAAGCTGTGGTTCGTAATAAGGCAACATTCTGTATCTCGCTCTCCCGGAGCCCGGCTGCCAAATTCGAAACGTCCAGCGATTGCGCCCACAAGAAAGCTGCCAGCACCGAAAGCTGTAGCTGGATGTAACTGTCCCTTGGAACTGCATTCGATGCCGCACAGACATTCGCGCTCTGCAAAAGCTGTGGTTCGTAGTGGGGCAACATTCTGTATCTCACTCTCCCGGAGCCCGGCTGCCAAATTCGAAACGTCCAGCGATTGCGCCCACAAGAAAGCTGCCAGCACCGAAAGCTGTAGCTGGATGTAACTGTCCCTTGGAACTGCATTCGATGCCGCACAGACATTCGCGCTCTGCAAAAGCTGTGGTTCGTAATGGGGCAACACTCTGTATCTCACTCTCCCGGAGCCCGGCTGCCAAATTCGAAACGTCCAGCGATTGCGCCCACAAGAAAGCTGCCAGCACCGAAAGCTGTAGCTGGTTTTCACTGTCCCTTGGAACTGCATTCGATGCCGCACAGACATTCGCGCTCTGCAAAAGCTGTGGTTCGTAATGGGGCAACATTCTGTATCTCACTCTCCGGGATCCTGGATGCCAAATTCGAAACGTCCAGCGATTGCGCCCACAAGAAAGCTGCCAGCACCGAAAGCTGTAGCTGGTTTTCACTGTCCCTTGGAACTGCATTCGCTGTCGCACAGACATTCACGGTCTGCTTAAGCTGTGGATAGTAATGGGGCAACATTGGTTACCTCACTCTCCCGGAGCCCGGCTGCCAAATTCGAAACGTCCAGCGATTGCGCCCACAAGAAAGCTGCCAGCACCGAAAGCTGTAGCTGGTTTTCACTGTCCCTTGGAACTGCATTCGTTGCCGCACAGACATTCGCGCTCTGCAAAAGCTGTGGTTCTTTATGGGACAACACTCTGTATCTCACTCTCCCGGAGCCCGGCTGCCAAATTCGAAACGTCCAGCGATTGCGCCCACAAGAAAGCTGCCAGCACCGAAAGCTGTAGCTGGATGTAACTGTCCCTTGGAACTGCATTCGATGCCGCACAGACATTCGCGCTCTGCAAAAGCTGTGGTTCGTAGTGGGGCAACACTCTGTATCTCACTCTCCCGGAGCCCGGCTGCCAAATTCGAAACGTCCAGCGATTGCGCCCACAAGAAAGCTGCCAGCACCGAAAGCTGTAGCTGGTTTTCACTGTCCCTTGGAACTGCATTCGCTGCCGCACAGACATTCGCGCTCTGCAAAAGCTGTGGTTCGTAGTGGGGCAACATTCTGTATCTCACTCTCCGGAGCCCGGCTGCCAAATTCGAAACGTCCAGCGATTGCGCCCACAAGAAAGCTGCCAGCACCGAAAGCTGTAGCTGGTTTTCACTGTCCCTTGGAACTGCATTCGCTGCCGCACAGACATTCACGGTCTGCTTAAGCTGTGGTTCGTAGTGGGGCAACATTCTGTATCTCACTCTCCGGAGCCCGGCTGCCAAATTCGAAACGTCCAGCGATTGCGCCCACAAGAAAGCTGCCAGCACCGAAAGCTGTAGCTGGTTTTCACTGTCCCTTGGAACTGCATTCGCTGCCGCACAGACATTCGCGCTCTGCAAAAGCTGTGGTTCGTAATGGGGCAACATTCTGTATCTCACTCTCCCGGAGCCCGGCTGCCAAATTCGAAACGTCCAGCGATTGCGCCCACAAGAAAGCTGCCAGCACCGAAAGCTGTAGCTGGTTTTCACTGTCCCTTGGAACTGCATTCGCTGCCGCACAGACATTCACGGTCTGCTTAATCTGTGGCTCGTAATGGGGCAACATTCTGTATCTCACTCTCCCGGAGCCCGGCTGCCAAATTCGAAACGTCCAGCGATTGCGCCCACAAGAAAGCTGCCAGCACCGAAAGCTGTAGCTGGTTTTCACTGTCCCTTGGAACTGCATTCGCTGCCGCACAGACATTCGCGCTCTGCAAAAGCTGTGGTTCGTAATAAGGCAACATTCTGTATCTCGCTCTCCCGGAGCCCGGCTGCCAAATTCGAAACGTCCAGCGATTGCGCCCACAAGAAAGCTGCCAGCACCGAAAGCTGTAGCTGGATGTAACTGTCCCTTGGAACTGCATTCGATGCCGCACAGACATTCGCGCTCTGCAAAAGCTGTGGTTCGTAGTGGGGCAACATTCTGTATCTCACTCTCCGGGAGCCCGGCTGCCAAATTCGAAACGTCCAGCGATTGCGCCCACAAGAAAGCTGCCAGCACCGAAAGCTGTAGCTGGTTTTCACTGTCCCTTGGAACTGCATTCGCTGCCGCACAGACATTCGCGCTCTGCAAAAGCTGTGGTTCGTAATAAGGCAACATTCTGTATCTCGCTCTCCCGGAGCCCGGCTGCCAAATTCGAAACGTCCAGCGATTGCGCCCACAAGAAAGCTGCCAGCACCGAAAGCTGTAGCTGGTTGTAACTGTCCCTTGGAACTGCATTCGCTGCCGCACAGACATTCGCGCTCTGCAAAAGCTGTGGTTCGTAATAGGGCAACATTCTGTATCTCACTCTCCCGGAGCCCGGCTGCCAAATTCGAAACGTCCAGCGATTGCGCCCACAAGAAAGCTGCCAGCACCGAAAGCTGTAGCTGGATGTAACTGTCCCTTGGAACTGCATTCGATGCCGCACAGACATTCGCGCTCTGCAAAAGCTGTGGTTCGTAATGGGGCAACACTCTGTATCTCACTCTCCCGGAGCCCGGCTGCCAAATTCGAAACGTCCAGCGATTGCGCCCACAAGAAAGCTGCCAGCACCGAAAGCTGTAGCTGGTTTTCACTGTCCCTTGGAACTGCATTCGCTGCCGCACAGACATTCGCGCTCTGCAAAAGCTGTGGTTCGTAATGGGGCAACATTCTGTATCTCACTCTCCGGGAGCCTGGATGCCAAATTCGAAACGTCCAGCGATTGCGCCCACAAGAAAGCTGCCAGCACCGAAAGCTGTAGCTGGTTTTCACTGTCCCTTGGAACTGCATTCGCTGTCGCACAGACATTCACGGTCTGCTTAAGCTGTGGATAGTAATGGGGCAACATTGGTTATCTCACTCTCCCGGAGCCCGGCTGCCAAATTCGAAACGTCCAGCGATTGCGCCCACAAGAAAGCTGCCAGCACCGAAAGCTGTAGCTGGTTTTCACTGTCCCTTGGAACTGCATTCGTTGCCGCACAGACATTCGCGCTCTGCAAAAGCTGTGGTTCTTTATGGGACAACACTCTCTATCTCACTCTCCCGGAGCCCGGCTGCCAGATTCGAAACGTCCAGCGATTGCGCCCACAAGAAAGCTGCCAGCACCGAAAGCTGTAGCTGGATGTAACTGTCCCTTGGAACTGCATTCGATGCCGCACAGACATTCGCGCTCTGCAAAAGCTGTGGTTCGTAATAGGGCAACATTCTGTATCTCGCTCTCCCGGAGCCCGGGTGCCAAATTCGAAACGTCCAGCGACTGCGCCCACAAGAAAGCTGCCAGCACCGAAAGCTGTAGCTGGATGTAACTGTCCCTTGGAACTGCATTCGATGCCGCACAGACATTCGCGCTCTGCAAAAGCTGTGGTTCGTAGTGGGGCAACATTCTGTATCTCACTCTCCCGGATCCTGGATGCCAAATTCGAAACGTCCAGCGATTGCGCCCACAAGAAAGCTGCCAGCACCGAAAGCTGTAGCTGGTTTTCACTGTCCCTTGGAACTGCATTCGCTGCCGCACAGACATTCACGGTCTGCTTAATCTGTGGCTCGTAATGGGGCAACATTCTGTATCTCACTCTCCCGGAGCCCGGCTGCCAAATTCGAAACGTCCAGCGATTGCGCCCACAAGAAAGCTGCCAGCACCGAAAGCTGTAGCTGGTTTTCACTGTCCCTTGGAACTGCATTCGCTGCCGCACAGACATTCGCGCTCTGCAAAAGCTGTGGTTCGTAGTGGGGCAACACTCTGTATCTCACTCTCCCGGAGCCCGGCTGCCAAATTCGAAACGTCCAGCGATTGCGCCCACAAGAAAGCTGCCAGCACCGAAAGATGTAGCTGGATGTAACTGTCCCTTGGAACTGCATTCGATGCCGCACAGACATTCGCGCTCTGCAAAAGCTGTGGTTCGTAATGGGGCAACATTCTGTATCTCACTCTCCCGGAGCCCGGCTGCCAAATTCGAAACGTCCAGCGATTGCGCCCACAAGAAACCTGCACGCACCGAAAGCTGTAGCTGGTTTTCAGTGTCCCTTGGAACTGCATTCGTTGCCGCACAGACATTCGCGCTCTGCAAAAGCTGTGGTTCGTAATGGGGCAACATTCTGTATCTCACTCTCCCGGAGCCCGGGTGCCAAATTCGAAACGTCCAGCGATTGCGCCCACAAGAAAGCTGCCAGCACCGAAAGCTGTAGCTGGATGTAACTGTCCCTTGGAACTGCATTCGATGCCGCACAGACATTCGCGCTCTGCAAAAGCTGTGGTTCGTAATAGGGCAACATTCTGTATCTCGCTCTCCCGGAGCCCGGCTGCCAAATTCGAAACGTCCAGCGATTGCGCCCACAAGAAAGCTGCCAGCACCGAAAGCTGTAGCTGGTTTTCACTGTCCCTTGGAACTGCATTCACTGCCGCACAGACATTCGCGCTCTGCAAAAGCTGTGGTTCGTAATGGGGCAACACTCTGTATCTCACTCTCCCGGAGCCCGGCTGCCAAATTCGAAACGTCCAGCGATTGCGCCCACAAGAAAGCTGCCAGCACCGAAAGCTGTAGCTGGTTTTCACTGTCCCTTGGAACTGCATTCGCTGCCGCACAGACATTCGCGCTCTGCAAAAGCTGTGGTTCGTAATGGGGCAACACTCTGTATCTCACTCTCCGGGAGCCCGGCTGCCAAATTCGAAACGTCCAGCGATTGCGCCCACAAGAAAGCTGCCAGCACCGAAAGCTGTAGCTGGTTTTCACTGTCCCTTGGAACTGCATTCGCTGCCGCACAGACATTCGCGCTCTGCAAAAGCTGTGGTTCGTAATGGGGCAACATTCTGTATCTCACTCTCCCGGAGCCCGGCTGCCAAATTCGAAACGTCCAGCGATTGCGCCCACAAGAAAGCTGCCAGCACCGAAAGCTGTAGCTGGTTTTCACTGTCCCTTGGAACTGCATTCGCTGTCGCACAGACATTCACGGTCTGCTTAAGCTGTGGATAGTAATGGGGCAACATTCTGTATCTCACTCTCCCGGAGCCCGGCTGCCAAATTCGAAACGTCCAGCGATTGCGCCCACAAGAAAGCTGCCAGCACCGAAAGCTGTAGCTGGTTTTCACTGTCCCTTGGAACTGCATTCACTGCCGCACAGACATTCGCGCTCTGCAAAAGCTGTGGTTCTTTATGGGACAACACTCTCTATCTCACTCTCCGGAGCCCGGCTGCCAAATTCGAAACGTCCAGCGATTGCGCCCACAAGAAAGCTGCCAGCACCGAAAGATGTAGCTGGATGTAACTGTCCCTTGGAACTGCATTCGATGCCGCACAGACATTCGCGCTCTGCAAAAGCTGTGGTTCGTTATGGGGCAACATTCTGTATCTCGCTCTCCCGGAGCCCGGCTGCCAAATTCGAAACGTCCAGCGATTGCGCCCACAAGAAAGCTGCCAGCACCGAAAGCTGTAGCTGGTTTTCACTGTCCCTTGGAACTGCATTCGCTGCCGCACAGACATTCGCGCTCTGCAAAAGCTGTGGTTCGTAATGGGGCAACATTCTGTATCTCACTCTCCGGGAGCCCGGCTGCCAAATTCGAAACGTCCAGCGATTGCGCCCACAAGAAAGCTGCCAGCACCGAAAGCTGTAGCTGGTTTTCACTGTCCCTTGGAACTGCATTCGCTGCCGCACAGACATTCACGGTCTGCTTAAGCTGTGGATAGTAATGGGGCAACATTCTGTATCTCACTCTCCGGGATCCTGGATGCCAAATTCGAAACGTCCAGCGATTGCGCCCACAAGAAAGCTGCCAGCACCGAAAGCTGTAGCTGGTTTTCACTGTCCCTTGGAACTGCATTCGCTGCCGCACAGACATTCGCGCTCTGCAAAAGCTGTGGTTCGTAATAGGGCAACATTCTGTATCTCACTCTCCCGGAGCCCGGCTGCCAAATTCGAAACGTCCAGCGATTGCGCCCACAAGAAAGCTGCCAGCACCGAAAGCTGTAGCTGGATGTAACTGTCCCTTGGAACTGCATTCGATGCCGCACAGACATTCGCGCTCTGCAAAAGCTGTGGTTCGTAATGGGGCAACATTCTGTATCTCACTCTCCCGGAGCCCGGCTGCCAAATTCGAAACGTCCAGCGATTGCGCCCACAAGAAAGCTGCCAGCACCGAAAGCTGTAGCTGGATGTAACTGTCCCTTGGAACTGCATTCGATGCCGCACAGACATTCGCGCTCTGCAAAAGCTGTGGTTCGTAATGGGGCAACACTCTGTATCTCACTCTCCCGGAGCCCGGCTGCCAAATTCGAAACGTCCAGCGATTGCGCCCACAAGAAAGCTGCCAGCACCGAAAGCTGTAGCTGGTTTTCACTGTCCCTTGGAACTGCATTCGCTGCCGCACAGACATTCACGGTCTGCTTAAGCTGTGGCTCGTAATGGGGCAACATTCTGTATCTCACTCTCCGGGATCCTGGATGCCAAATTCGAAACGTCCAGCGATTGCGCCCACAAGAAAGCTGCCAGCACCGAAAGCTGTAGCTGGTTTTCACTGTCCCTTGGAACTGCATTCGTTGCCGCACAGACATTCACGGTCTGCTTAAGCTGTGGATAGTAATGGGGCAACATTCTGTATCTCACTCTCCCGGAGCCCGGCTGCCAAATTCGAAACGTCCAGCGATTGCGCCCACAAGAAAGCTGCCAGCACCGAAAGCTGTAGCTGGTTTTCACTGTCCCTTGGAACTGCATTCGTTGCCGCACAGACATTCGCGCTCTGCAAAAGCTGTGGTTCGTAATGGGGCAACACTCTGTATCTCACTCTCCCGGAGCCCGGCTGCCAAATTCGAAACGTCCAGCGATTGCGCCCACAAGAAAGCTGCCAGCACCGAAAGCTGTAGCTGGATGTAACTGTCCCTTGGAACTGCATTCGATGCCGCACAGACATTCGCGCTCTGCAAAAGCTGTGGTTCGTAATGGGGCAACATTCTGTATCTCACTCTCCGGGACCCTGGATGCCAAATTCGAAACGTCCAGCGATTGCGCCCACAAGAAAGCTGCCAGCACCGAAAGCTGTAGCTGGATGTAACTGTCCCTTGGAACTGCATTCGATGCCGCACAGACATTCGCGCTCTGCAAAAGCTGTGGTTCGTAATGGGGCAACACTCTGTATCTCACTCTCCCGGAGCCTGGCTGCCAAATTCGAAACGTCCAGCGATTGCGCCCACAAGAAAGCTGCCAGCACCGAAAGCTGTAGCTGGTTTTCACTGTCCCTTGGAACTGCATTCGCTGCCGCACAGACATTCGCGCTCTGCAAAAGCTGTGGTTCGTAATGGGGCAACATTCTGTATCTCACTCTCCGGGAGCCCGGCTGCCAAATTCGAAACGTCCAGCGATTGCGCCCACAAGAAAGCTGCCAGCACCGAAAGCTGTAGCTGGTTTTCACTGTCCCTTGGAACTGCATTCGCTGTCGCACAGACATTCACGGTCTGCTTAAGCTGTGGATAGTAATGGGGCAACATTCTGTATCTCACTCTCCCGGAGCCCGGCTGCCAAATTCGAAACGTCCAGCGATTGCGCCCACAAGAAAGCTGCCAGCACCGAAAGCTGTAGCTGGTTTTCACTGTCCCTTGGAACTGCATTCGCTGCCGCACAGACATTCGCGCTCTGCAAAAGCTGTGGTTCGTAATGGGGCAACACTCTGTATCTCACTCTCCCGGAGCCCGGCTGCCAAATTCGAAACGTCCAGCGATTGCGCCCACAAGAAAGCTGCCAGCACCGAAAGCTGTAGCTGGTTTTCACTGTCCCTTGGAACTGCATTCGCTGCCGCACAGACATTCGCGCTCTGCAAAAGCTGTGGTTCGTAATGGGGCAACATTCTGTATCTCACTCTCCCGGAGCCTGGCTGCCAAATTCGAAACGTCCAGCGATTGCGCCCACAAGAAAGCTGCCAGCACCGAAAGCTGTAGCTGGATGTAACTGTCCCTTGGAACTGCATTCGATGCCGCACAGACATTCGCGCTCTGCAAAAGCTGTGGTTCGTAATGGGGCAACATTCTGTATCTCACTCTCCCGGAGCCCGGCTGCCAAATTCGAAACGTCCAGCGATTGCGCCCACAAGAAAGCTGCCAGCACCGAAAGCTGTAGCTGGTTTTCACTGTCCCTTGGAACTGCATTCGCTGCCGCACAGACATTCGCGCTCTGCAAAAGCTGTGGTTCGTAATGGGGCAACATTCTGTATCTCACTCTCCCGGAGCCCGGCTGCCAAATTCGAAACGTCCAGCGATTGCGCCCACAAGAAAGCTGCCAGCACCGAAAGCTGTAGCTGGTTTTCACTGTCCCTTGGAACTGCATTCGCTGCCGCACAGACATTCGCGCTCTGCAAAAGCTGTGGTTCGTAATGGGGCAACATTCTGTATCTCACTCTCCGGAGCCCGGCTGCCAAATTCGAAACGTCCAGCGATTGCGCCCACAAGAAAGCTGCCAGCACCGAAAGCTGTAGCTGGTTTTCACTGTCCCTTGGAACTGCATTCGCTGCCGCACAGACATTCGCGCTCTGCAAAAGCTGTGGTTCGTAATGGGGCAACATTCTGTATCTCACTCTCCCGGAGCCCGGCTGCCAAATTCGAAACGTCCAGCGATTGCGCCCACAAGAAAGCTGCCAGCACCGAAAGCTGTAGCTGGTTTTCACTGTCCCTTGGAACTGCATTCGCTGCCGCACAGACATTCGCGCTCTGCAAAAGCTGTGGTTCGTAATAAGGCAACATTCTGTATCTCGCTCTCCCGGAGCCCGGCTGCCAAATTCGAAACGTCCAGCGATTGCGCCCACAAGAAAGCTGCCAGCACCGAAAGCTGTAGCTGGATGTAACTGTCCCTTGGAACTGCATTCGATGCCGCACAGACATTCGCGCTCTGCAAAAGCTGTGGTTCGTAGTGGGGCAACATTCTGTATCTCACTCTCCGGAGCCCGGCTGCCAAATTCGAAACGTCCAGCGATTGCGCCCACAAGAAAGCTGCCAGCACCGAAAGCTGTAGCTGGTTTTCACTGTCCCTTGGAACTGCATTCGCTGCCGCACAGACATTCGCGCTCTGCAAAAGCTGTGGTTCGTAATGGGGCAACATTCTGTATCTCACTCTCCCGGAGCCCGGCTGCCAAATTCGAAACGTCCAGCGATTGCGCCCACAAGAAAGCTGCCAGCACCGAAAGCTGTAGCTGGTTTTCACTGTCCCTTGGAACTGCATTCGCTGCCGCACAGACATTCACGGTCTGCTTAATCTGTGGCTCGTAATGGGGCAACATTCTGTATCTCACTCTCCGGGAGCCCGGCTGCCAAATTCGAAACGTCCAGCGATTGCGCCCACAAGAAAGCTGCCAGCACCGAAAGCTGTAGCTGGTTTTCACTGTCCCTTGGAACTGCATTCGCTGCCGCACAGACATTCGCGCTCTGCAAAAGCTGTGGTTCGTAATGGGGCAACATTCTGTATCTCACTCTCCCGGAGCCCGGCTGCCAAATTCGAAACGTCCAGCGATTGCGCCCACAAGAAAGCTGCCAGCACCGAAAGCTGTAGCTGGATGTAACTGTCCCTTGGAACTGCATTCGATGCCGCACAGACATTCGCGCTCTGCAAAAGCTGTGGTTCGTAATAAGGCAACATTCTGTATCTCGCTCTCCCGGAGCCCGGCTGCCAAATTCGAAACGTCCAGCGATTGCGCCCACAAGAAAGCTGCCAGCACCGAAAGCTGTAGCTGGTTTTCACTGTCCCTTGGAACTGCATTCGCTGCCGCACAGACATTCGCGCTCTGCAAAAGCTGTGGTTCGTAATGGGGCAACACTCTGTATCTCACTCTCCCGGATCCTGGATGCCAAATTCGAAACGTCCAGCGATTGCGCCCACAAGAAAGCTGCCAGCACCGAAAGCTGTAGCTGGATGTAACTGTCCCTTGGAACTGCATTCGATGCCGCACAGACATTCGCGCTCTGCAAAAGCTGTGGTTCGTTATGGGGCAACATTCTGTATCTCACTCTCCCGGAGCCTGGCTGCCAAATTCGAAACGTCCAGCGATTGCGCCCACAAGAAAGCTGCCAGCACCGAAAGCTGTAGCTGGTTTTCACTGTCCCTTGGAACTGCATTCGCTGCCGCACAGACATTCGCGCTCTGCAAAAGCTGTGGTTCGTAATAGGGCAACATTCTGTATCTCACTCTCCCGGAGCCCGGCTGCCAAATTCGAAACGTCCAGCGATTGCGCCCACAAGAAAGCTGCCAGCACCGAAAGCTGTAGCTGGTTTTCACTGTCCCTTGGAACTGCATTCGCTGTCGCACAGACATTCACGGTCTGCTTAAGCTGTGGATAGTAATGGGGCAACATTGGTTATCTCACTCTCCCGGAGCCCGGCTGCCAAATTCGAAACGTCCAGCGATTGCGCCCACAAGAAAGCTGCCAGCACCGAAAGCTGTAGCTGGTTTTCACTGTCCCTTGGAACTGCATTCGTTGCCGCACAGACATTCGCGCTCTGCAAAAGCTGTGGTTCTTTATGGGACAACACTCTCTATCTCACTCTCCCGGAGCCCGGCTGCCAGATTCGAAACGTCCAGCGATTGCGCCCACAAGAAAGCTGCCAGCACCGAAAGCTGTAGCTGGATGTAACTGTCCCTTGGAACTGCATTCGATGCCGCACAGACATTCGCGCTCTGCAAAAGCTGTGGTTCGTAATAGGGCAACATTCTGTATCTCGCTCTCCCGGAGCCCGGCTGCCAAATTCGAAACGTCCAGCGATTGCGCCCACAAGAAAGCTGCCAGCACCGAAAGCTGTAGCTGCTTTTTACTGTCCCTTGGAACTGCATTCGCTGCCGCACAGACATTCGCGCTCTGCAAAAGCTGTGGTTCGTAATGGGGCAACACTCTGTATCTCACTCTCCCGGAGCCTGGCTGCCAAATTCGAAACGTCCAGCGATTGCGCCCACAAGAAAGCTGCCAGCACCGAAAGCTGTAGCTGGTTTTCACTGTCCCTTGGAACTGCATTCGCTGCCGCACAGACATTCGCGCTCTGCAAAAGCTGTGGTTCGTAATGGGGCAACATTCTGTATCTCACTCTCCGGGATCCTGGATGCCAAATTCGAAACGTCCAGCGATTGCGCCCACAAGAAAGCTGCCAGCACCGAAAGCTGTAGCTGGTTTTCACTGTCCCTTGGAACTGCATTCGCTGCCGCACAGACATTCACGGTCTGCTTAAGCTGTGGATAGTAATGGGGCAACATTGGTTATCTCACTCTCCCGGAGCCCGGCTGCCAAATTCGAAACGTCCAGCGATTGCGCCCACAAGAAAGCTGCCAGCACCGAAAGCTGTAGCTGGTTTTCACTGTCCCTTGGAACTGCATTCGCTGCCGCACAGACATTCGCGCTCTGCAAAAGCTGTGGTTCGTAGTGGGGCAACATTCTGTATCTCACTCTCCGGGAGCCCGGCTGCCAAATTCGAAACGTCCAGCGATTGCGCCCACAAGAAAGCTGCCAGCACCGAAAGCTGTAGCTGGATGTAACTGTCCCTTGGAACTGCATTCGCTGCCGCACAGACATTCGCGCTCTGCAAAAGCTGTGGTTCGTAATGGGGCAACATTCTGTATCTCACTCTCCCGGAGCCCGGCTGCCAAATTCGAAACGTCCAGCGATTGCGCCCACAAGAAAGCTGCCAGCACCGAAAGCTGTAGCTGGTTTTCACTGTCCCTTGGAACTGCATTCGTTGCCGCACAGACATTCGCGCTCTGCAAAAGCTGTGGTTCTTTATGGGACAACACTCTGTATCTCACTCTCCCGGAGCCCGGCTGCCAAATTCGAAACGTCCAGCGATTGCGCCCACAAGAAAGCTGCCAGCACCGAAAGCTGTAGCTGGATGTAACTGTCCCTTGGAACTGCATTCGATGCCGCACAGACATTCGCGCTCTGCAAAAGCTGTGGTTCGTAATAGGGCAACATTCTGTATCTCGCTCTCCCGGAGCCCGGCTGCCAAATTCGAAACGTCCAGCGATTGCGCCCACAAGAAAGCTGCCAGCACCGAAAGCTGTAGCTGGTTTTCACTGTCCCTTGGAACTGCATTCGCTGCCGCACAGACATTCACGGTCTGCTTAATCTGTGGCTCGTAATGGGGCAACATTCTGTATCTCACTCTCCCGGAGCCCGGCTGCCAAATTCGAAACGTCCAGCGATTGCGCCCACAAGAAAGCTGCCAGCACCGAAAGCTGTAGCTGGTTTTCACTGTCCCTTGGAACTGCATTCGCTGCCGCACAGACATTCGCGCTCTGCAAAAGCTGTGGTTCGTTATGGGGCAACATTCTGTATCTCACTCTCCGGGATCCTGGCTGCCAAATTCGACACGTCCAGCGATTGCGCCCACAAGAAAGCTGCCAGCACCGAAAGCTGTAGCTGGATGTAACTGTCCCTTGGAACTGCATTCGATGCCGCACAGACATTCGCGCTCTGCAAAAGCTGTGGTTCGTAATGGGGCAACACTCTGTATCTCACTCTCCCGGAGCCCGGCTGCCAAATTCGAAACGTCCAGCGATTGCGCCCACAAGAAAGCTGCCAGCACCGAAAGCTGTAGCTGGTTTTCACTGTCCCTTGGAACTGCATTCGCTGCCGCACAGACATTCGCGCTCTGCAAAAGCTGTGGTTCGTAATAGGGCAACATTCTGTATCTCACTCTCCCGGAGCCCGGCTGCCAAATTCGAAACGTCCAGCGATTGCGCCCACAAGAAAGCTGCCAGCACCGAAAGCTGTAGCTGGTTTTCACTGTCCCTTGGAACTGCATTCGCTGCCGCACAGACATTCGCGCTCTGCAAAAGCTGTGGTTCGTAATGGGGCAACATTCTGTATCTCACTCTCCGGGAGCCCGGCTGCCAAATTCGAAACGTCCAGCGATTGCGCCCACAAGAAAGCTGCCAGCACCGAAAGCTGTAGCTGGTTTTCACTGTCCCTTGGAACTGCATTCGCTGCCGCACAGACATTCACGGTCTGCTTAAAGCTGTGGTTCGTAATGGGGCAACATTCTGTATCTCACTCTCCCGGAGCCCGGCTGCCAAATTCGAAACGTCCAGCGATTGCGCCCACAAGAAAGCTGCCAGCACCGAAAGCTGTAGCTGGTTTTCACTGTCCCTTGGAACTGCATTCGCTGCCGCACAGACATTCGCGCTCTGCAAAAGCTGTGGTTCGTAATGGGGCAACATTCTGTATCTCACTCTCCGGGATCCTGGCTGCCAAATTCGAAACGTCCAGCGATTGCGCCCACAAGAAAGCTGCCAGCACCGAAAGCTGTAGCTGGATGTAACTGTCCCTTGGAACTGCATTCGATGCCGCACAGACATTCGCGCTCTGCAAAAGCTGTGGTTCGTAATGGGGCAACACTCTGTATCTCACTCTCCCGGAGCCCGGCTGCCAAATTCGAAACGTCCAGCGATTGCGCCCACAAGAAAGCTGCCAGCACCGAAAGCTGTAGCTGGTTTTCACTGTCCCTTGGAACTGCATTCGCTGCCGCACAGACATTCGCGCTCTGCAAAAGCTGTGGTTCGTAATGGGGCAACATTCTGTATCTCACTCTCCGGGATCCTGGCTGCCAAATTCGAAACGTCCAGCGATTGCGCCCACAAGAAAGCTGCCAGCACCGAAAGCTGTAGCTGGTTTTCACTGTCCCTTGGAACTGCATTCGCTGTCGCACAGACATTCACGGTCTGCTTAAGCTGTGGATAGTAATGGGGCAACATTGGTTATCTCACTCTCCCGGAGCCCGGCTGCCAAATTCGAAACGTCCAGCGATTGCGCCCACAAGAAAGCTGCCAGCACCGAAAGCTGTAGCTGGTTTTCACTGTCCCTTGGAACTGCATTCGTTGCCGCACAGACATTCGCGCTCTGCAAAAGCTGTGGTTCTTTATGGGACAACACTCTCTATCTCTCCCGGAGCCCGGCTGCCAGATTCGAAACGTCCAGCGATTGCGCCCACAAGAAAGCTGCCAGCACCGAAAGATGTAGCTGGATGTAACTGTCCCTTGGAACTGCATTCGATGCCGCACAGACATTCGCGCTCTGCAAAAGCTGTGGTTCGTAATAGGGCAACATTCTGTATCTCGCTCTCCCGGAGCCCGGCTGCCAAATTCGAAACGTCCAGCGATTGCGCCCACAAGAAAGCTGCCAGCACCGAAAGCTGTAGCTGGATGTAACTGTCCCTTGGAACTGCATTCGCTGCCGCACAGACATTCGCGCTCTGCAAAAGCTGTGGTTCGTAGTGGGGCAACATTCTGTATCTCACTCTCCGGGATCCTGGATGCCAAATTCGAAACGTCCAGCGATTGCGCCCACAAGAAAGCTGCCAGCACCGAAAGCTGTAGCTGGTTTTCACTGTCCCTTGGAACTGCATTCGCTGCCGCACAGACATTCGCGCTCTGCAAAAGCTGTGGTTCGTAATGGGGCAACATTCTGTATCTCACTCTCCCGGAGCCCGGCTGCCAAATTCGAAACGTCCAGCGATTGCGCCCACAAGAAAGCTGCCAGCACCGAAAGCTGTAGCTGGTTTTCACTGTCCCTTGGAACTGCATTCGCTGCCGCACAGACATTCGCGCTCTGCAAAAGCTGTGGTTCGTAATGGGGCAACATTCTGTATCTCACTCTCCCGGAGCCCGGCTGCCAAATTCGAAACGTCCAGCGATTGCGCCCACAAGAAAGCTGCCAGCACCGAAAGATGTAGCTGGATGTAACTGTCCCTTGGAACTGCATTCGCTGCCGCACAGACATTCGCGCTCTGCAAAAGCTGTGGTTCGTAATAGGGCAACATTCTGTATCTCACTCTCCCGGAGCCCGGCTGCCAAATTCGAAACGTCCAGCGATTGCGCCCACAAGAAAGCTGCCAGCACCGAAAGCTGTAGCTGGTTTTCAGTGTCCCTTGGAACTGCATTCGTTGCCGCACAGACATTCGCGCTCTGCAAAAGCTGTGGTTCTTTATGGGACAACACTCTGTATCTCACTCTCCCGGAGCCCGGCTGCCAAATTCGAAACGTCCAGCGATTGCGCCCACAAGAAAGCTGCCAGCACCGAAAGCTGTAGCTGGATGTAACTGTCCCTTGGAACTGCATTCGATGCCGCACAGACATTCGCGCTCTGCAAAAGCTGTGGTTCGTAATAGGGCAACATTCTGTATCTCGCTCTCCCGGAGCCCGGCTGCCAAATTCGAAACGTCCAGCGATTGCGCCCACAAGAAAGCTGCCAGCACCGAAAGCTGTAGCTGGTTTTCACTGTCCCTTGGAACTGCATTCGCTGCCGCACAGACATTCACGGTCTGCTTAAGCTGTGGTTCGTAATGGGGCAACATTCTGTATCTCACTCTCCCGGAGCCCGGCTGCCAAATTCGAAACGTCCAGCGATTGCGCCCACAAGAAAGCTGCCAGCACCGAAAGCTGTAGCTGGTTTTCACTGTCCCTTGGAACTGCATTCGCTGCCGCACAGACATTCGCGCTCTGCAAAAGCTGTGGTTCGTAATGGGGCAACATTCTGTATCTCACTCTCCGGGATCCTGGCTGCCAAATTCGAAACGTCCAGCGATTGCGCCCACAAGAAAGCTGCCAGCACCGAAAGCTGTAGCTGGTTTTCAGTGTCCCTTGGAACTGCATTCGCTGCCGCACAGACATTCGCGCTCTGCAAAAGCTGTGGTTCGTAATAAGGCAACATTCTGTATCTCGCTCTCCCGGAGCCCGGCTGCCAAATTCGAAACGTCCAGCGATTGCGCCCACAAGAAAGCTGCCAGCACCGAAAGCTGTAGCTGGATGTAACTGTCCCTTGGAACTGCATTCGATGCCGCACAGACATTCGCGCTCTGCAAAAGCTGTGGTTCGTAATGGGGCAACATTCTGTATCTCACTGTGCAAAAGTCTAGCTGCCAAATTCGAAACGTCCAGCGATTGCGCCCACAAGAAAGCTGCCAGCACCGAAAGCTGTAGCTGGATGTAACTGTCCCTTGGAACTGCATTCGATGCCGCACAGACATTCGCGCTCTGCAAAAGCTGTGGTTCGTAATGGGGCAACACTCTGTATCTCACTCTCCCGGAGCCCGGCTGCCAAATTCGAAACGTCCAGCGATTGCGCCCACAAGAAAGCTGCCAGCACCGAAAGCTGTAGCTGGTTTTCACTGTCCCTTGGAACTGCATTCGCTGCCGCACAGACATTCGCGCTCTGCAAAAGCTGTGGTTCGTAATGGGGCAACATTCTGTATCTCACTCTCCCGGAGCCCGGCTGCCAAATTCGAAACGTCCAGCGATTGCGCCCACAAGAAAGCTGCCAGCACCGAAAGCTGTAGCTGGTTTTCACTGTCCCTTGGAACTGCATTCGCTGTCGCACAGACATTCACGGTCTGCTTAAGCTGTGGATAGTAATGGGGCAACATTGGTTATCTCACTCTCCCGGAGCCCGGCTGCCAAATTCGAAACGTCCAGCGATTGCGCCCACAAGAAAGCTGCCAGCACCGAAAGCTGTAGCTGGTTTTCACTGTCCCTTGGAACTGCATTCGTTGCCGCACAGACATTCGCGCTCTGCAAAAGCTGTGGTTCTTTATGGGACAACACTCTCTATCTCTCCCGGAGCCCGGCTGCCAGATTCGAAACGTCCAGCGATTGCGCCCACAAGAAAGCTGCCAGCACCGAAAGCTGTAGCTGGATGTAACTGTCCCTTGGAACTGCATTCGATGCCGCACAGACATTCGCGCTCTGCAAAAGCTGTGGTTCGTAATAGGGCAACATTCTGTATCTCGCTCTCCCGGAGCCCGGCTGCCAAATTCGAAACGTCCAGCGATTGCGCCCACAAGAAAGCTGCCAGCACCGAAAGCTGTAGCTGGTTTTCACTGTCCCTTGGAACTGCATTCGCTGCCGCACAGACATTCGCGCTCTGCAAAAGCTGTGGTTCGTAGTGGGGCAACATTCTGTATCTCACTCTCCCGGATCCTGGCTGCCAAATTCGAAACGTCCAGCGATTGCGCCCACAAGAAAGCTGCCAGCACCGAAAGCTGTAGCTGGTTTTCACTGTCCCTTGGAACTGCATTCGCTGCCGCACAGACATTCGCGCTCTGCAAAAGCTGTGGTTCGTTATGGGGCAACATTCTGTATCTCACTCTCCGGGATCCTGGATGCCAAATTCGAAACGTCCAGCGATTGCGCCCACAAGAAAGCTGCCAGCACCGAAAGCTGTAGCTGGTTTTCACTGTCCCTTGGAACTGCATTCGCTGCCGCACAGACATTCACGGTCTGCTTAAGCTGTGGATAGTAATGGGGCAACATTCTGTATCTCACTCTCCCGGAGCCCGGCTGCCAAATTCGAAACGTCCAGCGATTGCGCCCACAAGAAAGCTGCCAGCACCGAAAGCTGTAGCTGGTTTTCACTGTCCCTTGGAACTGCATTCGCTGCCGCACAGACATTCGCGCTCTGCAAAAGCTGTGGTTCGTTATGGGGCAACATTCTGTATGTCACTCTCCGGAGCCCGGGTGCCAAATTCGAAACGTCCAGCGATTGCGCCCACAAGAAAGCTGCCAGCACCGAAAGCTGTAGCTGGATGTAACTGTCCCTTGGAACTGCATTCGATGCCGCACAGACATTCGCGCTCTGCAAAAGCTGTGGTTCGTAATAGGGCAACATTCTGTATCTCGCTCTCCCGGAGCCCGGCTGCCAAATTCGAAACGTCCAGCGACTGCGCCCACAAGAAAGCTGCCAGCACCGAAAGCTGTAGCTGGTTTTCACTGTCCCTTGGAACTGCATTCGATGCCGCACAGACATTCGCGCTCTGCAAAAGCTGTGGTTCGTAATAAGGCAACATTCTGTATCTCGCTCTCCCGGAGCCCGGCTGCCAAATTCGAAACGTCCAGCGATTGCGCCCACAAGAAAGCTGCCAGCACCGAAAGCTGTAGCTGGATGTAACTGTCCCTTGGAACTGCATTCGATGCCGCACAGACATTCGCGCTCTGCAAAAGCTGTGGTTCGTTATGGGGCAACATTCTGTATCTCACTCTCCGGGATCCTGGATGCCAAATTCGAAACGTCCAGCGATTGCGCCCACAAGAAAGCTGCCAGCACCGAAAGCTGTAGCTGGTTTTCACTGTCCCTTGGAACTGCATTCGCTGTCGCACAGACATTCACGGTCTGCTTAAGCTGTGGATAGTAATGGGGCAACATTCTGTATCTCACTCTCCCGGAGCCCGGCTGCCAAATTCGAAACGTCCAGCGATTGCGCCCACAAGAAAGCTGCCAGCACCGAAAGCTGTAGCTGGTTTTCACTGTCCCTTGGAACTGCATTCGCTGCCGCACAGACATTCGCGCTCTGCAAAAGCTGTGGTTCTTTATGGGGCAACATTCTGTATCTCACTCTCCGGGAGCCCGGCTGCCAAATTCGAAACGTCCAGCGATTGCGCCCACAAGAAAGCTGCCAGCACCGAAAGCTGTAGCTGGATGTAACTGTCCCTTGGAACTGCATTCGATGCCGCACAGACATTCGCGCTCTGCAAAAGCTGTGGTTCGTAATAGGGCAACATTCTGTATCTCGCTCTCCCGGAGCCCGGCTGCCAAATTCGAAACGTCCAGCGATTGCGCCCACAAGAAAGCTGCCAGCACCGAAAGCTGTAGCTGGTTTTCACTGTCCCTTGGAACTGCATTCGCTGCCGCACAGACATTCGCGCTCTGCAAAAGCTGTGGTTCGTAGTGGGGCAACATTCTGTATCTCACTCTCCGGGATCCTGGATGCCAAATTCGAAACGTCCAGCGATTGCGCCCACAAGAAAGCTGCCAGCACCGAAAGCTGTAGCTGGATGTAACTGTCCCTTGGAACTGCATTCGATGCCGCACAGACATTCGCGCTCTGCAAAAGCTGTGGTTCGTAATAGGGCAACATTCTGTATCTCACTCTCCCGGAGCCCGGCTGCCAAATTCGAAACGTCCAGCGATTGCGCCCACAAGAAAGCTGCCAGCACCGAAAGCTGTAGCTGGTTTTCACTGTCCCTTGGAACTGCATTCGCTGCCGCACAGACATTCGCGCTCTGCAAAAGCTGTGGTTCGTAATAGGGCAACATTCTGTATCTCACTCTCCCGGAGCCCGGCTGCCAAATTCGAAACGTCCAGCGATTGCGCCCACAAGAAAGCTGCCAGCACCGAAAGCTGTAGCTGGATGTAACTGTCCCTTGGAACTGCATTCGCTGCCGCACAGACATTCGCGCTCTGCAAAAGCTGTGGTTCGTAATAGGGCAACATTCTGTATCTCACTCTCCCGGAGCCCGGCTGCCAAATTCGAAACGTCCAGCGATTGCGCCCACAAGAAAGCTGCCAGCACCGAAAGCTGTAGCTGTTTGTATCTGTCCCTTGGAACTGCATTCGTTGCCGCACAGACATTCGCGCTCTGCAAAAGCTGTGGTTCGTAATGGGGCAACACTCTGTATCTCACTCTCCCGGAGCCCGGCTGCCAAATTCGAAACGTCCAGCGATTGCGCCCACAAGAAAGCTGCCAGCACCGAAAGCTGTAGCTGGTTTTCACTGTCCCTTGGAACTGCATTCGCTGCCGCACAGACATTCACGGTCTGCTTAATCTGTGGCTCGTAATGGGGCAACATTCTGTATCTCACTCTCCGGGATCCTGGCTGCCAAATTCGAAACGTCCAGCGATTGCGCCCACAAGAAAGCTGCCAGCACCGAAAGCTGTAGCTGGTTTTCACTGTCCCTTGGAACTGCATTCGCTGCCGCACAGACATTCACGGTCTGCTTAAGCTGTGGTTCGTAATAGGGCAACATTCTGTATCTCACTCTCCCGGAGCCCGGCTGCCAAATTCGAAACGTCCAGCGATTGCGCCCACAAGAAAGCTGCCAGCACCGAAAGCTGTAGCTGGTTTTCACTGTCCCTTGGAACTGCATTCGTTGCCGCACAGACATTCGCGCTCTGCAAAAGCTGTGGTTCTTTATGGGGCAACACTCTGTATCTCACTCTCCCGGAGCCCGGCTGCCAAATTCGAAACGTCCAGCGATTGCGCCCACAAGAAAGCTGCCAGCACCGAAAGCTGTAGCTGGATGTAACTGTCCCTTGGAACTGCATTCGATGCCGCACAGACATTCGCGCTCTGCAAAAGCTGTGGTTCGTAATAGGGCAACATTCTGTATCTCGCTCTCCCGGAGCCCGGCTGCCAAATTCGAAACGTCCAGCGATTGCGCCCACAAGAAAGCTGCCAGCACCGAAAGCTGTAGCTGGTTTTCACTGTCCCTTGGAACTGCATTCGCTGCCGCACAGACATTCACGGTCTGCTTAAGCTGTGGTTCGTAATGGGGCAACATTCTGTATCTCACTCTCCGGGATCCTGGATGCCAAATTCGAAACGTCCAGCGATTGCGCCCACAAGAAAGCTGCCAGCACCGAAAGCTGTAGCTGGTTTTCACTGTCCCTTGGAACTGCATTCGCTGCCGCACAGACATTCGCGCTCTGCAAAAGCTGTGGTTCGTAATGGGGCAACATTCTGTATCTCACTCTCCCGGAGCCCGGCTGCCAAATTCGAAACGTCCAGCGATTGCGCCCACAAGAAAGCTGCCAGCACCGAAAGCTGTAGCTGGTTTTCACTGTCCCTTGGAACTGCATTCGCTGCCGCACAGACATTCGCGCTCTGCAAAAGCTGTGGTTCGTAATGGGGCAACATTCTGTATCTCACTCTCCCGGAGCCCGGCTGCCAAATTCGAAACGTCCAGCGATTGCGCCCACAAGAAAGCTGCCAGCACCGAAAGCTGTAGCTGGATGTAACTGTCCCTTGGAACTGCATTCGATGCCGCACAGACATTCGCGCTCTGCAAAAGCTGTGGTTCGTAATGGGGCAACATTCTGTATCTCACTCTCCCGGAGCCCGGCTGCCAAATTCGAAACGTCCAGCGATTGCGCCCACAAGAAAGCTGCCAGCACCGAAAGCTGTAGCTGGTTTTCACTGTCCCTTGGAACTGCATTCGTTGCCGCACAGACATTCGCGCTCTGCAAAAGCTGTGGTTCGTAGTGGGGCAACACTCTGTATCTCTCTCTCCCGAGCAGGGGTGCCAAATTCGAAACGTCCAGCGATTGCGCCCACAAGAAAGCTGCCAGCACCGAAAGCTGTAGCTGGATGTAACTGTCCCTTGGAACTGCATTCGATGCCGCACAGACATTCGCGCTCTGCAAAAGCTGTGGTTCGTAATAGGGCAACATTCTGTATCTCGCTCTCCCGGAGCCCGGCTGCCAAATTCGAAACGTCCAGCGATTGCGCCCACAAGAAAGCTGCCAGCACCGAAAGCTGTAGCTGGTTTTCACTGTCCCTTGGAACTGCATTCGCTGTCGCACAGACATTCACGGTCTGCTTAAGCTGTGGATAGTAATGGGGCAACATTCTGTATCTCACTCTCCCGGAGCCCGGCTGCCAAATTCGAAACGTCCAGCGATTGCGCCCACAAGAAAGCTGCCAGCACCGAAAGCTGTAGCTGGTTTTCACTGTCCCTTGGAACTGCATTCGCTGCCGCACAGACATTCGCGCTCTGCAAAAGCTGTGGTTCGTAGTGGGGCAACATTCTGTATCTCACTCTCCGGGATCCTGGATGCCAAATTCGAAACGTCCAGCGATTGCGCCCACAAGAAAGCTGCCAGCACCGAAAGCTGTAGCTGGATGTAACTGTCCCTTGGAACTGCATTCGATGCCGCACAGACATTCGCGCTCTGCAAAAGCTGTGGTTCGTAATAGGGCAACATTCTGTATCTCACTCTCCCGGAGCCCGGCTGCCAAATTCGAAACGTCCAGCGATTGCGCCCACAAGAAAGCTGCCAGCACCGAAAGCTGTAGCTGGTTTTCACTGTCCCTTGGAACTGCATTCGCTGCCGCACAGACATTCGCGCTCTGCAAAAGCTGTGGTTCGTAATGGGGCAACATTCTGTATCTCACTCTCCGGGATCCTGGATGCCAAATTCGAAACGTCCAGCGATTGCGCCCACAAGAAAGCTGCCAGCACCGAAAGCTGTAGCTGGTTTTCACTGTCCCTTGGAACTGCATTCGCTGTCGCACAGACATTCACGGTCTGCTTAATCTGTGGCTCGTAATGGGGCAACATTCTGTATCTCACTCTCCCGGAGCCCGGCTGCCAAATTCGAAACGTCCAGCGATTGCGCCCACAAGAAACCTGCACGCACCGAAAGCTGTAGCTGGTTTTCACTGTCCCTTGGAACTGCATTCGTTGCCGCACAGACATTCGCGCTCTGCAAAAGCTGTGGTTCTTTATGGGACAACACTCTCTATCTCTCCCGGAGCCCGGCTGCCAGATTCGAAACGTCCAGCGATTGCGCCCACAAGAAAGCTGCCAGCACCGAAAGATGTAGCTGGATGTAACTGTCCCTTGGAACTGCATTCGATGCCGCACAGACATTCGCGCTCTGCAAAAGCTGTGGTTCGTAATAAGGCAACATTCTGTATCTCGCTCTCCCGGAGCCCGGGTGCCAAATTCGAAACGTCCAGCGATTGCGCCCACAAGAAAGCTGCCAGCACCGAAAGCTGTAGCTGGTTTTCACTGTCCCTTGGAACTGCATTCGCTGCCGCACAGACATTCGCGCTCTGCAAAAGCTGTGGTTCGTAGTGGGGCAACATTCTGTATCTCACTCTCCGGGATCCTGGATGCCAAATTCGAAACGTCCAGCGATTGCGCCCACAAGAAAGCTGCCAGCACCGAAAGCTGTAGCTGGTTTTCACTGTCCCTTGGAACTGCATTCGATGCCGCACAGACATTCGCGCTCTGCAAAAGCTGTGGTTCGTAATAGGGCAACATTCTGTATCTCACTCTCCCGGAGCCCGGCTGCCAAATTCGAAACGTCCAGCGATTGCGCCCACAAGAAAGCTGCCAGCACCGAAAGCTGTAGCTGGTTTTCACTGTCCCTTGGAACTGCATTCGCTGCCGCACAGACATTCGCGCTCTGCAAAAGCTGTGGTTCGTAGTGGGGCAACATTCTGTATCTCACTCTCCCGGAGCCCGGCTGCCAAATTCGAAACGTCCAGCGATTGCGCCCACAAGAAAGCTGCCAGCACCGAAAGCTGTAGCTGGTTTTCACTGTCCCTTGGAACTGCATTCGCTGCCGCACAGACATTCGCGCTCTGCAAAAGCTGTGGTTCGTAATGGGGCAACATTCTGTATCTCACTCTCCGGGAGCCCGGCTGCCAAATTCGAAACGTCCAGCGATTGCGCCCACAAGAAAGCTGCCAGCACCGAAAGCTGTAGCTGGATGTAACTGTCCCTTGGAACTGCATTCGATGCCGCACAGACATTCGCGCTCTGCAAAAGCTGTGGTTCGTAATGGGGCAACACTCTGTATCTCACTCTCCCGGAGCCCGGCTGCCAAATTCGAAACGTCCAGCGATTGCGCCCACAAGAAAGCTGCCAGCACCGAAAGCTGTAGCTGGTTTTCACTGTCCCTTGGAACTGCATTCGCTGCCGCACAGACATTCGCGCTCTGCAAAAGCTGTGGTTCGTAATGGGGCAACATTCTGTATCTCACTCTCCCGGAGCCCGGCTGCCAAATTCGAAACGTCCAGCGATTGCGCCCACAAGAAAGCTGCCAGCACCGAAAGCTGTAGCTGGTTTTCACTGTCCCTTGGAACTGCATTCGCTGCCGCACAGACATTCGCGCTCTGCAAAAGCTGTGGTTCGTAGTGGGGCAACATTCTGTATCTCACTCTCCGGGATCCTGGATGCCAAATTCGAAACGTCCAGCGATTGCGCCCACAAGAAAGCTGCCAGCACCGAAAGCTGTAGCTGGTTTTCACTGTCCCTTGGAACTGCATTCGCTGCCGCACAGACATTCGCGCTCTGCAAAAGCTGTGGTTCGTAATGGGGCAACATTCTGTATCTCACTCTCCCGGAGCCCGGCTGCCAAATTCGAAACGTCCAGCGATTGCGCCCACAAGAAAGCTGCCAGCACCGAAAGCTGTAGCTGGTTTTCACTGTCCCTTGGAACTGCATTCGCTGCCGCACAGACATTCGCGCTCTGCAAAAGCTGTGGTTCGTAATGGGGCAACATTCTGTATCTCACTCTCCGGGAGCCCGGCTGCCAAATTCGAAACGTCCAGCGATTGCGCCCACAAGAAAGCTGCCAGCACCGAAAGCTGTAGCTGGTTTTCACTGTCCCTTGGAACTGCATTCGCTGCCGCACAGACATTCGCGCTCTGCAAAAGCTGTGGTTCGTAATGGGGCAACATTCTGTATCTCACTCTCCCGGAGCCCGGCTGCCAAATTCGAAACGTCCAGCGATTGCGCCCACAAGAAAGCTGCCAGCACCGAAAGCTGTAGCTGGATGTAACTGTCCCTTGGAACTGCATTCGATGCCGCACAGACATTCGCGCTCTGCAAAAGCTGTGGTTCGTAATAGGGCAACATTCTGTATCTCACTCTCCCGGAGCCCGGCTGCCAAATTCGAAACGTCCAGCGATTGCGCCCACAAGAAAGCTGCCAGCACCGAAAGCTGTAGCTGGATGTAACTGTCCCTTGGAACTGCATTCGATGCCGCACAGACATTCGCGCTCTGCAAAAGCTGTGGTTCGTAGTGGGGCAACACTCTGTATCTCACTCTCCCGGAGCCCGGCTGCCAAATTCGAAACGTCCAGCGATTGCGCCCACAAGAAAGCTGCCAGCACCGAAAGCTGTAGCTGGTTTTCACTGTCCCTTGGAACTGCATTCGCTGTCGCACAGACATTCACGGTCTGCTTAAGCTGTGGATAGTAATGGGGCAACATTGGTTATCTCACTCTCCCGGAGCCCGGCTGCCAAATTCGAAACGTCCAGCGATTGCGCCCACAAGAAAGCTGCCAGCACCGAAAGCTGTAGCTGGTTTTCACTGTCCCTTGGAACTGCATTCGTTGCCGCACAGACATTCGCGCTCTGCAAAAGCTGTGGTTCTTTATGGGACAACACTCTCTATCTCTCCCGGAGCCCGGCTGCCAGATTCGAAACGTCCAGCGATTGCGCCCACAAGAAAGCTGCCAGCACCGAAAGATGTAGCTGGATGTAACTGTCCCTTGGAACTGCATTCGATGCCGCACAGACATTCGCGCTCTGCAAAAGCTGTGGTTCGTAATGGGGCAACACTCTGTATCTCACTCTCCCGGAGCCCGGCTGCCAAATTCGAAACGTCCAGCGATTGCGCCCACAAGAAAGCTGCCAGCACCGAAAGCTGTAGCTGGTTTTCACTGTCCCTTGGAACTGCATTCGCTGCCGCACAGACATTCGCGCTCTGCAAAAGCTGTGGTTCGTAGTGGGGCAACACTCTGTATCTCACTCTCCCGGAGCCTGGCTGCCAAATTCGAAACGTCCAGCGATTGCGCCCACAAGAAAGCTGCCAGCACCGAAAGCTGTAGCTGGTTTTCACTGTCCCTTGGAACTGCATTCGCTGCCGCACAGACATTCGCGCTCTGCAAAAGCTGTGGTTCGTAATGGGGCAACACTCTGTATCTCACTCTCCCGGATCCTGGATGCCAAATTCGAAACGTCCAGCGATTGCGCCCACAAGAAAGCTGCCAGCACCGAAAGCTGTAGCTGGTTTTCACTGTCCCTTGGAACTGCATTCGCTGCCGCACAGACATTCGCGCTCTGCAAAAGCTGTGGTTCGTAATGGGGCAACACTCTGTATCTCACTCTCCCGGAGCCCGGCTGCCAAATTCGAAACGTCCAGCGATTGCGCCCACAAGAAAGCTGCCAGCACCGAAAGCTGTAGCTGGTTTTCACTGTCCCTTGGAACTGCATTCGCTGCCGCACAGACATTCGCGCTCTGCAAAAGCTGTGGTTCGTAATGGGGCAACATTCTGTATCTCACTCTCCCGGAGCCCGGCTGCCAAATTCGAAACGTCCAGCGATTGCGCCCACAAGAAAGCTGCCAGCACCGAAAGCTGTAGCTGGATGTAACTGTCCCTTGGAACTGCATTCGCTGCCGCACAGACATTCGCGCTCTGCAAAAGCTGTGGTTCGTAATGGGGCAACATTCTGTATCTCACTCTCCCGGAGCCCGGCTGCCAAATTCGAAACGTCCAGCGATTGCGCCCACAAGAAAGCTGCCAGCACCGAAAGCTGTAGCTGGTTTTCACTGTCCCTTGGAACTGCATTCGCTGCCGCACAGACATTCGCGCTCTGCAAAAGCTGTGGTTCGTAATGGGGCAACACTCTGTATCTCACTCTGCGGAGCCCGTCTGCCAAATTCGAAACGTCCAGCGATTGCGCCCACAAGAAAGCTGCCAGCACCGAAAGCTGTAGCTGGATGTAACTGTCCCTTGGAACTGCATTCGATGCCGCACAGACATTCGCGCTCTGCAAAAGCTGTGGTTCGTAATAGGGCAACATTCTGTATCTCACTCTCCCGGAGCCCGGCTGCCAAATTCGAAACGTCCAGCGATTGCGCCCACAAGAAAGCTGCCAGCACCGAAAGCTGTAGCTGGTTTTCACTGTCCCTTGGAACTGCATTCGCTGCCGCACAGACATTCGCGCTCTGCAAAAGCTGTGGTTCGTAATGGGGCAACATTCTGTATCTCACTCTCCCGGAGCCCGGCTGCCAAATTCGAAACGTCCAGCGATTGCGCCCACAAGAAAGCTGCCAGCACCGAAAGCTGTAGCTGGTTTTCACTGTCCCTTGGAACTGCATTCGCTGCCGCACAGACATTCGCGCTCTGCAAAAGCTGTGGTTCGTAATGGGGCAACATTCTGTATCTCACTCTCCGGGAGCCCGGCTGCCAAATTCGAAACGTCCAGCGATTGCGCCCACAAGAAAGCTGCCAGCACCGAAAGCTGTAGCTGGATGTAACTGTCCCTTGGAACTGCATTCGATGCCGCACAGACATTCGCGCTCTGCAAAAGCTGTGGTTCGTAATGGGGCAACATTCTGTATCTCACTCTCCCGGAGCCCGGCTGCCAAATTCGAAACGTCCAGCGATTGCGCCCACAAGAAAGCTGCCAGCACCGAAAGCTGTAGCTGGTTTTCACTGTCCCTTGGAACTGCATTCGTTGCCGCACAGACATTCGCGCTCTGCAAAAGCTGTGGTTCGTAATAAGGCAACATTCTGTATCTCGCTCTCCCGGAGCCCGGGTGCCAAATTCGAAACGTCCAGCGACTGCGCCCACAAGAAAGCTGCCAGCACCGAAAGCTGTAGCTGGATGTAACTGTCCCTTGGAACTGCATTCGATGCCGCACAGACATTCGCGCTCTGCAAAAGCTGTGGTTCGTAATGGGGCAACACTCTGTATCTCACTCTCCCGGAGCCCGGCTGCCAAATTCGAAACGTCCAGCGATTGCGCCCACAAGAAAGCTGCCAGCACCGAAAGCTGTAGCTGGTTTTCACTGTCCCTTGGAACTGCATTCGCTGCCGCACAGACATTCACGGTCTGCTTAAGCTGTGGATAGTAATGGGGCAACATTCTGTATCTCACTCTCCCGGAGCCCGGCTGCCAAATTCGAAACGTCCAGCGATTGCGCCCACAAGAAAGCTGCCAGCACCGAAAGCTGTAGCTGGTTTTCACTGTCCCTTGGAACTGCATTCGCTGCCGCACAGACATTCGCGCTCTGCAAAAGCTGTGGTTCGTAATGGGGCAACATTCTGTATCTCACTCTCCGGAGCCCGGCTGCCAAATTCGAAACGTCCAGCGATTGCGCCCACAAGAAAGCTGCCAGCACCGAAAGCTGTAGCTGGATGTAACTGTCCCTTGGAACTGCATTCGCTGCCGCACAGACATTCGCGCTCTGCAAAAGCTGTGGTTCGTAATGGGGCAACACTCTGTATCTCACTCTCCCGGAGCCCGGCTGCCAAATTCGAAACGTCCAGCGATTGCGCCCACAAGAAAGCTGCCAGCACCGAAAGCTGTAGCTGGTTTTCACTGTCCCTTGGAACTGCATTCGCTGCCGCACAGACATTCGCGCTCTGCAAAAGCTGTGGTTCGTAATGGGGCAACATTCTGTATCTCACTCTCCGGGATCCTGGCTGCCAAATTCGAAACTTCCAGCGATTGCGCCCACAAGAAACCTGCCAGCACGGAAAGCTGTAGCTGGTTTTCACTGTCCCTTGGAACTGCATTCGCTGCCGCACAGACATTCGCGCTCTGTAAAAGCTGTGGTTCGTAATGGGGCAACACTCTGTATCTCACTCTCCCGGAGCCCGGCTGCCAAATTCGAAACGTCCAGCGATTGCGCCCACAAGAAAGCTGCCAGCACCGAAAGCTGTAGCTGGTTTTCACTGTCCCTTGGAACTGCATTCGCTGCCGCACAGACATTCGCGCTCTGCAAAAGCTGTGGTTCGTAATGGGGCAACATTCTGTATCTCGCTCTCCCGGAGCCCGGCTGCCAAATTCGAAACGTCCAGCGATTGCGCCCACAAGAAAGCTGCCAGCACCGAAAGCTGTAGCTGGATGTAACTGTCCCTTGGAACTGCATTCGATGCCGCACAGACATTCGCGCTCTGCAAAAGCTGTGGTTCGTTATGGGGCAACATTCTGTATCTCGCTCTCCCGGAGCCCGGGTGCCAAATTCGAAACGTCCAGCGATTGCGCCCACAAGAAAGCTGCCAGCACCGAAAGCTGTAGCTGGTTTTCACTGTCCCTTGGAACTGCATTCGCTGCCGCACAGACATTCGCGCTCTGCAAAAGCTGTGGTTCGTAATGGCGCAACAATATCTATCTCACTGTCCCGGAGCCTGGCTGCCAAATTCGAAACGTCCAGCGATTGCGCCCACAAGAAAGCTGCCAGCACCGAAAGCTGTAGCTGGTTTTCACTGTCCCTTGGAACTGCATTCGCTGCCGCACAGACATTCGCGCTCTGCAAAAGCTGTGGTTCGTAATGGGGCAACATTCTGTATCTCACTCTCCCGGAGCCCGGCTGCCAAATTCGAAACGTCCAGCGATTGCGCCCACAAGAAAGCTGCCAGCACCGAAAGCTGTAGCTGGTTTTCACTGTCCCTTGGAACTGCATTCGCTGCCGCACAGACATTCGCGCTCTGCAAAAGCTGTGGTTCGTAATGGGGCAACATTCTGTATCTCACTCTCCCGGAGCCCGGCTGCCAAATTCGAAACGTCCAGCGATTGCGCCCACAAGAAAGCTGCCAGCACCGAAAGCTGTAGCTGGATGTAACTGTCCCTTGGAACTGCATTCGATGCCGCACAGACATTCGCGCTCTGCAAAAGCTGTGGTTCGTAATAGGGCAACATTCTGTATCTCGCTCTCCCGGAGCCCGGCTGCCAAATTCGAAACGTCCAGCGATTGCGCCCACAAGAAAGCTGCCAGCACCGAAAGCTGTAGCTGGTTTTAACTGTCCCTTGGAACTGCATTCGCTGCCGCACAGACATTCGCGCTCTGCAAAAGCTGTGGTTCGTAATGGGGCAACACTCTGTATCTCACTCTCCCGGAGCCCGGCTGCCAAATTCGAAACGTCCAGCGATTGCGCCCACAAGAAAGCTGCCAGCACCGAAAGCTGTAGCTGGTTTTCACTGTCCCTTGGAACTGCATTCGCTGCCGCACAGACATTCGCGCTCTGCAAAAGCTGTGGTTCGTAATGGGGCAACACTCTGTATCTCACTCTCCCGGAGCCCGGCTGCCAAATTCGAAACGTCCAGCGATTGCGCCCACAAGAAAGCTGCCAGCACCGAAAGCTGTAGCTGGTTTTCACTGTCCCTTGGAACTGCATTCGCTGTCGCACAGACATTCACGGTCTGCTTAAGCTGTGGATAGTAATGGGGCAACATTCTGTATCTCACTCTCCCGGAGCCCGGCTGCCAAATTCGAAACGTCCAGCGATTGCGCCCACAAGAAAGCTGCCAGCACCGAAAGCTGTAGCTGGTTTTCACTGTCCCTTGGAACTGCATTCGCTGCCGCACAGACATTCGCGCTCTGCAAAAGCTGTGGTTCGTTATGGGGCAACATTCTGTATCTCACTCTCCCGGAGCCCGGCTGCCAAATTCGAAACGTCCAGCGATTGCGCCCACAAGAAAGCTGCCAGCACCGAAAGCTGTAGCTGGATGTAACTGTCCCTTGGAACTGCATTCGATGCCGCACAGACATTCGCGCTCTGCAAAAGCTGTGGTTCGTAATGGGGCAACACTCTGTATCTCACTCTCCGGGAGCCCGGCTGCCAAATTCGAAACGTCCAGCGATTGCGCCCACAAGAAAGCTGCCAGCACCGAAAGCTGTAGCTGGTTTTCACTGTCCCTTGGAACTGCATTCGCTGCCGCACAGACATTCGCGCTCTGCAAAAGCTGTGGTTCGTAATGGGGCAACATTCTGTATCTCACTCTCCGGGATCCTGGATGCCAAATTCGAAACGTCCAGCGATTGCGCCCACAAGAAAGCTGCCAGCACCGAAAGCTGTAGCTGGTTTTCACTGTCCCTTGGAACTGCATTCGCTGTCGCACAGACATTCACGGTCTGCTTAAGCTGTGGATAGTAATGGGGCAACATTGGTTACCTCACTCTCCCGGAGCCCGGCTGCCAAATTCGAAACGTCCAGCGATTGCGCCCACAAGAAAGCTGCCAGCACCGAAAGCTGTAGCTGGTTTTCACTGTCCCTTGGAACTGCATTCGTTGCCGCACAGACATTCGCGCTCTGCAAAAGCTGTGGTTCTTTATGGGGCAACACTCTGTATCTCACTCTCCCGGAGCCCGGCTGCCAAATTCGAAACGTCCAGCGATTGCGCCCACAAGAAAGCTGCCAGCACCGAAAGCTGTAGCTGGATGTAACTGTCCCTTGGAACTGCATTCGATGCCGCACAGACATTCGCGCTCTGCAAAAGCTGTGGTTCGTAATAGGGCAACATTCTGTATCTCGCTCTCCCGGAGCCCGGCTGCCAAATTCGAAACGTCCAGCGATTGCGCCCACAAGAAAGCTGCCAGCACCGAAAGCTGTAGCTGGTTTTCACTGTCCCTTGGAACTGCATTCGCTGCCGCACAGACATTCGCGCTCTGCAAAAGCTGTGGTTCGTAGTGGGGCAACATTCTGTATCTCACTCTCCGGGATCCTGGATGCCAAATTCGAAACGTCCAGCGATTGCGCCCACAAGAAAGCTGCCAGCACCGAAAGCTGTAGCTGGATGTAACTGTCCCTTGGAACTGCATTCGATGCCGCACAGACATTCGCGCTCTGCAAAAGCTGTGGTTCGTAATAGGGCAACATTCTGTATCTCACTCTCCCGGAGCCCGGCTGCCAAATTCGAAACGTCCAGCGATTGCGCCCACAAGAAAGCTGCCAGCACCGAAAGCTGTAGCTGGTTTTCACTGTCCCTTGGAACTGCATTCGCTGCCGCACAGACATTCGCGCTCTGCAAAAGCTGTGGTTCGTAATGGGGCAACATTCTGTATCTCACTCTCCCGGAGCCCGGCTGCCAAATTCGAAACGTCCAGCGATTGCGCCCACAAGAAAGCTGCCAGCACCGAAAGCTGTAGCTGGTTTTCACTGTCCCTTGGAACTGCATTCGCTGCCGCACAGACATTCGCGCTCTGCAAAAGCTGTGGTTCGTAATGGGGCAACATTCTGTATCTCACTCTCCCGGAGCCCGGCTGCCAAATTCGAAACGTCCAGCGATTGCGCCCACAAGAAAGCTGCCAGCACCGAAAGCTGTAGCTGGTTTTCACTGTCCCTTGGAACTGCATTCGCTGCCGCACAGACATTCGCGCTCTGCAAAAGCTGTGGTTCGTAATGGGGCAACACTCTGTATCTCACTCTCCCGGAGCCCGGCTGCCAAATTCGAAACGTCCAGCGATTGCGCCCACAAGAAAGCTGCCAGCACCGAAAGCTGTAGCTGGTTTTCACTGTCCCTTGGAACTGCATTCGCTGCCGCACAGACATTCGCGCTCTGCAAAAGCTGTGGTTCGTAATGGGGCAACATTCTGTATCTCACTCTCCCGGAGCCCGGCTGCCAAATTCGAAACGTCCAGCGATTGCGCCCACAAGAAAGCTGCCAGCACCGAAAGCTGTAGCTGGTTTTCACTGTCCCTTGGAACTGCATTCGCTGCCGCACAGACATTCGCGCTCTGCAAAAGCTGTGGTTCGTAATGGGGCAACATTCTGTATCTCACTCTCCGGGATCCTGGATGCCAAATTCGAAACGTCCAGCGATTGCGCCCACAAGAAAGCTGCCAGCACCGAAAGCTGTAGCTGGATGTAACTGTCCCTTGGAACTGCATTCGATGCCGCACAGACATTCGCGCTCTGCAAAAGCTGTGGTTCGTAATAAGGCAACATTCTGTATCTCGCTCTCCCGGAGCCCGGGTGCCAAATTCGAAACGTCCAGCGACTGCGCCCACAAGAAAGCTGCCAGCACCGAAAGCTTTAGCTGGATGTAACTGTCCCTTGGAACTGCATTCGATGCCGCACAGACATTCGCGCTCTGCAAAAGCTGTGGTTCGTAGTGGGGCAACATTCTGTATCTCACTCTCCGGAATCCTGGATGCCAAATTCGAAACGTCCAGCGATTGCGCCCACAAGAAAGCTGCCAGCACCGAAAGCTGTAGCTGGATGTAACTGTCCCTTGGAACTGCATTC